>NC_064616.1:564627323-564931582 GCF_023898315.1 Schistocerca nitens
AGACATCATCTATATTTCCCATTTCAGAGCAACTCGTCTCAGTCCTTTTCATTATATACTTAGTGTTATCTCCAATTATATCCTCAATGTGATCGATATCAGCGTTGACTACATTTGTTTCTTCGTTACTTTCTGAATTTCGCTCCCCGCAGCTAATTTCAACCCTTTCATAATTTTTATTTAGTTATCCCTAGATCCCTTTCTGCTAATTAAGTTTCTGTTATTAGTCTCCCTTTTACAGTTTTCTTGCTAGAATCCCCCCTCCCCCTTGACTAAAATATCATATTTTGATAACATATTATCAAGCTTTGAATTTTTTATCACATTTGTTAAAAACTGCATTCAACTTTAGTAAAATTTCAGTGGCGTCCCATCTTTTGATCTCGACTTCTCTTGGCAATTTATGATCGCCTCAATCACTCAATACTTCCCTAAAATACTTACGCAACTACCTGAATTCGTTGGCCATGGCTGACGATAAAAACCACAAGAAAATGCAGCCACCAACTGTAACTAACTTAAATTTCTCGTATGATGCCTCTGCTTCTTTTCAGTCAGTGCGATGTGCTGCTGTAGGCGACATTTGGGATTGTCATCTGTGATGCAGAGATGATGTGATGCGGAGACGCTGTTGTCGGGAGACTTAGGCGTATTGACACTTTGTCACTGCAGAGACTGTAGACTCCACGGGTGGCAGCATGGACACAGCAACCCGGACATAGTGGCGAGGACAGACAGTGGCACGGACACAGCAGCCCGGAGACTGAGGTGTGAACAGAGGGCGGGATGTGGAGACGTCGGTCAGGACACTGCAGAGTGGACAGGCAGTGGCCCGGAGGCACCACGGTGATGAAGCTGATGTGGCATGAAGACTTCAACAAGGATAGGCAGTGGTGTCTGGAAGCGGTGACCCAGAGACGCTTCAGCAACGAAGATGGTGAGGCACGTAGATGGCATCACAGACACTGTGGCACAGACAGCCGCAGATCGGAGAATGGAGTGCAGAGACGCTGCGCCGCGGAAGCTGCTGCAGCGCAGACTGCAGCGCGAACAGGCGGCGGCGCGTGTATGCAGCTGCCCACTGCAAAGGCTGCGGCGCCGACAGGCAGCAGCACGGACTTGTTACACAGAAATCGTGGCGAACACACGCAACGGCAAGGATACAGCGTATGCGTGCTGCAGCTTCACGTGGACTTCTGCTTGCTACAATACCAAATCGTAATCCCATAGCTAACGCTTATACTCGAGCTCCCACTGCTGCTGCGCACTGAATTAAGCTCGGAACCCCACACTAATTGACTATTTCTAAGGCATTGGAACATTTATTGGTACATTCCACCCTGAAATAAATCTTAGAATTAATCGCAAATATAGCCCTTTCTCGAACTAGCCAACCCAGTTGCCACACCGGTTGGCTTGATCCATTGTAGTCGTAGTTAACTAACTCAAAAATAAATGGTTCAAATGGCTCTGAGCACTATGGGACTTAACATCTGAGGTCATCAGTCCCCTAGAACTTAGAACTACTTAAACCTAACTAACCTAAGGACATCACACACATCCACGCCCGAGGCAGGATTCGAACCTGCGACCGTAGCGGTCGCGCGGTTCCGTACTGAAGCCCCTAGAACCGCTTGGCCACCGCGGCCGGCTTAACTAACTCAGACTAGGTTGTCTCGGTCAAGCACTGTTGCTTTAAGCCATAATAGAAACACGTATGTGTCACGCGGCACACTGATTTAGCGTAGAAAAACTAGTGATTGGCAAGAATAGTAAAAATCCCATAGGGTAAAAAAGTAGATAAAAAAACGATTTATGGTAACTTTCACTTTATTGAAATTTACTTCGAATAGAGGCTCCGCACAGCTCTTTATCTGAACAAAATTTAGAGATATTCCGAGCTATTACGCCGTGGTCTAAGGAATTTCACTTTAAATGTGGATTCCGGTGTTGAAGAAAATGTGTACCAGTGTTCCACCATGGGATGATAGCAACAGCGGACGACGGCAATCGACAACGGCCAGTTGCGCTCTCGTATTCAAAACATGTGACGTCACGCCACTGCGCGGAAGCTGAATTTTGCTGTAGTCATTAGCGAGCCAGGGTGTGAATCGGACATTCAACAAAGCTACGATCCCCCTTGTAAACGCCCTCCGCAGATGGGGACGAAACGTCGGGTTTTGAAGTGAAATCCGGGTTTTGAAGTGAAATCCCTTGGACCACGGCATAATAGCCTGGAGTATTTTATTAATTGCGACAATTCCAGCAGTGGAAGTTCACATTTTACAAAATACAGAGAGCAGAGCAAGCAGACCGTTCGCAGGCAGTAACGAATGAAAATCAAAGGCGTGGAGCCGTGCACAAATATCTGAAGTCCACTAAATGCACTCGAGATTTTATACAATAACAAAATTCACTTTGGCTATAAAATTCATAGTGATAGCCCCATTCGAAATAATTTCTAATTGCCAAACTGGTGAAAATCGAAATAATTGTAAGACCCAGCCATCACTGAAACACAAGCACCAATCTGGCCACACGATCCTTAAACCTATATATTCAAAAACTCCTGCAAAAGAAATGGCCTCGAATCATGATCTGCCTGACTCTTTTAAAACTACCAGATTCAATGGAGCATCTGACGACTTAAACACCATTCTTATGACCATACATATTACAATTTTTACATATTTCAGACACATGTAGCACATACTTTATTTGGATTCTGATACTACATTAGTAAATACTTAACATCGCTTAAATATTGTCTTTTGTGGAAATTTTATACACCAAAAACGGAATGGCGAAGTGCTTGTTAAGTTGCCATCTTTATTCAGTTTGCCGTTCCAGTACTACGCAACTCAAATGGTCATCTTACAAACATTAGCTTATTAAATTCTCATTAAATAAAAATTAAAAATTTGGGCAGTGCAACTAATCTCATTCTGACATTAATCGGCAATGTATATGTGGAGAAACCTTGCCTTTGGTCCTCTTTTAGAGATTAATCAGTAAATTATTTACAACTGTTTCATTATACTAATACCTGTTCCATAGATCATGAACACGACGTTTCTTAATGCTGTGGAACGTGTCGGTTTAACACAACTTTTCCTTACACGTTCCCCACCATTAAGAAATGTCGTATTCATGAGCTATGGAACAAGTATTAATATAATGAAACTGTTGTAAATAACTTACTGATTAATCCCTAAAAGAGTACCAAGTATTACTTCATATCTAATAATTCATCAATTGAGTAGGAGTTGTCGTTCAGAAATCCTTTAATTTGTTTTTAAATGCTGGTTGGCTATGTGTCATTCTTTAACTCGTATCAAGCCCTATACAACTGTGTGTCATAATAATAGGTTGCGTGACTGTATAATATGTACATGGAAATATTTTAGCAAGTTCATTCTTTTATTGCAATTCCAACGCTATCTTTAGATTTTCTGTAGCATGTTTGGAAGTGGTTTTAGTACTATAGTGAGTAATCGAAGCCTCAGTTTTAACACAGTGAGAACCTGGTTATTTTGCTTTCCGCCCACTAGCATGCGATGCCACAATTTACACCAACCACCACGGTGTCTCCGAGTAGCGCTCGCACTGCGGCCATCTAAACAGCTATCTCACCTCTTCCATTTCTCACTGCAAAGCCTCTAACACTGTTGAGCGCCCGCTCACCTATCTGACCCAGTCACTACTTGCCAGCCGCAAGTCGCTAAACCAGATACTGTTTTCTAAATAAAAATTCATAGCGTAAACACCACTTGCAGATTCACAAATGGCAACGCCTCTGACTGCAGATGAATGTATTTTTTTGTATACTCTATTTTACTTGTCTTATGATAACATCCACGAAACTCTGTAAGATACCTTGTATAATCCATAATGAGTTTGATGATGATGATGTTGGGTTTGTGGGACGCTCAACTGCGCGATCATTAGCACCCGTACGAAGTTCAAATTTTTACACAGTCCAATTGAGCCACCGTCACGAGTGATGATGATGATGAGGACAACACAAACACCTCGTCTCCGAGTAGAGAAAATCCTCAACCCGGCCGGGAATCGAATCCTGGGCGCCGTGATACAGAGGCAGAAACGGTAGCCTCTAGACCATGAGCTGCTGACATAATGAGTTTGAGAGGAGAGCAAGAAACATGTATAACTCCAAATATGGGAATTGGAGATGTGGATGCAGAAATCTAAACTACTGTCAGTGTCACTGAAACTGAGAAGTTTTGGAACTGCTAATGAAGTGAATTTCGCAGTTCTGATAGCATCAGTGTATTCTGTCAGGAACAGCTTTAGGTCAGCAACACCATCAGACCAACACACAGCATCACAAAGATGTCAGGCACAAAGGATGCTGAGTAAAAATGTTTTATGAATGCATGCGAAAGACAGGACTCAGGCCGCATGCTTTCATTCTTCGGGGTCGCTGGACTGCAAAGGTGACGAGCATTCCGTTTGGTGGAAAGGGAGGATGTGAAGCGGCAAGGGAAGTACACTCCTGGAAATGGAAAAAAGAACACATTGACACCGGTGTGTCAGACCCACCATACTTGCTCCGGACACTGCGAGAGGGCTGTACAAGCAATGATCACACGCACGGCACAGCGGACACACCAGGAACCGCGGTGTTGGCCGTCGAAAGGCGCTAGCTGCGCAGCATTTGTGCACCGCCGCCGTCAGTGTCAGCCAGTTTGCCGTGGCATACGGAGCTCCATCGCAGTCTTTAACACTGGTAGCATGCCGCGACAGCGTGGACGTGAACCGTATGTCCAGTTGACGGACTTTGAGCGAGGGCGTATAGTGGGCATGCGGGGGGCCGGGTGGACGTACCGCCGAATTGCTCAACACGTGGGGCGTGAGGTCTCCACAGTACATCGATGTTGTCGCCAGTGGTCGGCGGAAGGTGCACGTGCCCGTCGACCTGGGACCGGACCGCAGCGACGCACGGATGCACGCCAAGACCGTAGGATCCTACGCAGTGCCGTAGGGGACCGCACCGCCACTTCCCAGCAAATTAGGGACACTGTTGCTCCTGGGGTATCGGCGAGGACCATTCGCAACCGTCTCCATGAAGCTGGGCTACGGTCCCGCACACCGTTAGGCCGTCTTCCGCTCACGCCCCAACATCGTGCAGCCCGCCTCCAGTGGTGTCGCGACAGGCGTGAATGGAGGGACGAATGGAGACGTGTCGTCTTCAGCGATGAGAGTCGCTTCTGCCTTGGTGCCAATGATGGTCGTATGCGTGTTTGGCGCCGTGCAGGTGAGCGCCACAATCAGGACTGCATACGACCGAGGCACACAGGGCCAACACCCGGCATCATGGTGTGGGGAGCGATCTCCTACACTGGCCGTACACCACTGGTGATCGTCGAGGGGACACTGAATAGTGCACGGTACATCCAAACCGTCATCGAACCCATCGTTCTACCATTCCTAGACCGGCAAGGGAACTTGCTGTTCCAACAGGACAATGCACGTCCGCATGTATCCCGTGTCACCCAACGTGCTCTATAAGGTGTAAGTCAACTACCCTGGCCAGCACGATCTCCGGATCTGTCCCCCATTGAGCATGTTTGGGACTGGATGAAGCGTCGTCTCACGCGGTCTGCACGTCCAGCACGAACGCTGGTCCAACTGAGGCGCCAGGTGGAAATGGCATGGCAAGCCGTTCCACAGGACTACATCCAGCATCTCTACGATCGTCTCCATGGGAGAATAGCAGCCTGCATTGCTGCGAAAGGTGGATATACACTGTACTAGTGCCGACATTGTGCATGATCTGTTGCCTGTGTCTATGTGCCTGTGGTTCTGTCAGTGTGATCATGTGATGTATCTGACCCCAGGAATGTGTCAATAAAGTTTCTCCTTCCTGGGACAATGAATTCACGGTGTTCTTATTTCAATTTCCAGGAGTGTATATAAGCGGAGGAAACACAAAAGTGGAATCATTATATCGACAATACGGGCTGAAAGTGGGGAAATCCACTGACATAAGTGAATCTGACAAAGAGCAGATTGTTGTGGCTCGGTGCATGTTAAAAAAAAAAAAAAGGTTCAAATGTGTGTGAAATCTTATGGGACTTAACTGCTAAGGTTATCAGTCCCTAAGCTTACACACTACTTAACCTAAATTATCCTAAGAAGGACAAACACACACACACCCATGCCCGAGGGAGGACTCGAACCTCCGCCGGGACCAGTCGCACAGTCCATGACTGCAGCGCCCAGACCGCTCGGCTAATCCCGCGCGGCGCTCGGTACATGGCAACGAGCATCTCTGAAACTACGCAGCTGGTCGGATGACCGCTAGCTAATGTCATGAGCATCTGTGGAAAGTGGTTGAAGTATGACGGAAGACTAGGCTGCAATGTGTTGGGCGTCCATGCCTCATCACACAACTTCGAGATCGGAGACCTGCCCTCTCTGTGGAGCTGGATAGGACTCGACCTATCTGACGACGGAGCACATACTGATGGAAGCACAACAGTTTCGGAGCACACTGTTCAGCGCACATGAGAGAACATGGGGCTCCGCAGCGCACTACGAGTTCCCATGTTGAACCAGACACAGTCAGTTACAACTGCAGTGGGCACGGGATCATCGAGAGTGGACCCTGGAAACGGGTATCTTGGTCGAATGAACACGTTTGTTCTTACGCTAGGTCGCTGGTCGTTTCCGGATACGCCATCATTGCAATGAATGGGGCGTTTGTAATTATCTGCCTATCTCTTTTACATATTATTGACCAATTGGATTAATTTGCTGCTACCAATCCACCAGAGAGACAGAGTGCACAACCGTAAAACTGATTGATTCGTTTTCATTTTTCATACGTAGGTTTTCGATTGTACATTGTTGCATTGTGCAATATGAAAACGTCTAATAATTATCTGGGAGACCTAAGTAAACAGGAAGTAAATTATATATAAAACGCACGAATAAATATATAAGTGATTGAACGAAAATGGAAAAAAGCGCTACGATGCCTCAGGGTATTAATGTAATCTAACCGCACTATTATTTTTCACTATAAGTTTAGCCACAGAAAACAAATTTACTTTGATTCGTGGCCTTACACATAATAATATTATACACACTGCTATAAAGGAAATCGGGAATTACTGTCCTGGTGGCGAGCGTTCACAGGCAATGGCTATTATAAACCGGAGGCATCGAGCAGTGCACTAATTCGACTAAACTGCATAAACTACTAACGCTCAATAAATTCTACCAAGGTTTTATGTTCAGCTCACAATAGTGAAGGTCAGTCACTGTTAGGTTTACTAACACTGACTGTTTAAAATAGTTTTTCAACTGCAAACTGATAGACGACTAAGTCCGAAATAAGCGCACGTCGAAATATTCCCACCACCGAACGGTCCTGAACACGTACAGCACTTTGACTGCTCTTTTCTTATTAGAAATGTTACCCAACTAGTTCCGAACATGAAAAAGACCGTTTCTCATCTCTGCTTCTTCCTTCAACTCTGTCACGTGACTATTGCTGTAGATAGTTCGTAAGTTCTAGACCACCATTCAAATACAGGCTGAGTCCGTAATAATGTTACAAACCTTTCGGGATTATGCAGAGAGGTAAATATGTCAATTTCAGAAGAGAGACCCTGGTCTGTAAACGATCGAATCGAAAGTTATAAGCGAAAATCGTTCTTATACCTCTGACCTTGACCCTCTTCTACTGCAAGCTCTTTGCTTTCCATATTATGGGAGGAGGTAGCATGGTCCAAACCAAGAAAATCTTTTATAGTAAACGTGGACTCTAAAATGTATACCTTAAGAGCTAAGAGCACTTTTTCAGTAGAAGAGATGCATTTCACAATAGGTAAGCCATGCACTTTTAATCCCACGCTTACTGGACATTTTTTTCTTCTCTTGGTCCATACTACCTCGTCCCAAAATATGGAAAGCAAAGACCTTGCAGTAGAAGAGATCCACCATCAGAGGTTTCGGAACGATTGCCGCTTACAACTTTCGACTCGATCGTTTCAGGACCAGTGTCCTTTACCTCAAATTTATACGTTTACACTTCTCCATCATCCATTAAAATCTGCAACATTATCACAGGATCCTTCTGTGCTGTTGTTATTGTGGCCTTCAGTCCGAAGACTGGTTTGATGGGCCTCTTCCGGCCGTTGTGACCGAGTGGTTTTAGGTGCTTCAGACCGGAACCGTGCTGCTGCTACGGTCGCAGCTTCGAATCCTGCCTCGGGCTTTGATGTGTGTGACGTCCTTAGGTTAGTTAGGTTTAAGTAGTTCTAAGTTCTAGGGGACTGATGACCTCAGATCTCAAGTCCCATTTGAACCATTTGTTGGACCTCTCCATGCTACTCTATCGTGTGCAAGGCTCTTCATCTCCAAATAACTACTGCAATCTAAATCCTTCTGAATCTGCTTACTGCGTTCATCTCTTGGTCGTCCTCTACGAGTCCCCCCCCCCCCCCAACCACACAAACACGCACATACTTTCCTGCAGTGCTGAACTGGTGGTCCCTTGAGGTCTCAGAAAGTGTTCGGTCAACCGATCTCTTCTTCCAGACAGGGTTTGCGAAATATTTCTTCCCTCCCTAATTCCATTCAGTATCTGCTCATTAGTTATGTGATCCTCACATCTAATCTTAATCGTTCTTCTGTAACACCACATGTCTAAACTATTTATGTTCCACTTCCATACATGGCTACACCCCGTTCAAATGGTTTAGAAAAGACTTCCTGACAGAGCTCTGTATTCGATGTTAACAAATTCTCTTCTTCAGAAACACGTATCTTGCCATTTCCGATCTACATGTTATATCCTGTCTACTTCGGCCGACGTGTTGTTTTGCTGCCCAAATAGCAAAACTCATCTACTAATTTTAGTGTCTCATTTCCTAATTTAATTCCCTCAGCATCATCTGATTCAATTCGTTTACATTCCAGTATGCTTGTTTTGCTTTTGTTGATGTTCATCTTATATCCTCTTTTCAAGAAATTGTTCATTCCGTTCAACTACTCTGTAATTCTGTCAGAGAGAGCGAAGGACTTGGCAACGTCATCGACAAATGTCAAGGTTTTTATTTCTGCTCCCTGAACTTTAATTCCGTCTCCAGATTTTTCTTTGGTTTCCTTTACTACTTGTTCGATGTACAGATTGAATACGTGGACAGGCTACAACTCTGACTCACTCCTTTCTCAAAAACTACTTCCCTTTCATGTCTCTGAACTCTTATAACTGCCGTCTGGTTTCTGTATAGGTGGTAAATAGTCTTTCGCTCCCTGTATTTTACCCCCACTACCTTGACAATTTCAAAGAGAGTTTTCCAATCAACGCTATCAAAAGATTTCTCTAAGTCTACAAATAGTATAAATGTAGGTTTACCTCTCCTCAATCTGTCTTCTAAGAGAAATCGTAGGGTCAGTATTGCCTAATATGTTCCTATATTTGTATGGATTCCAAACTGATCTTCTCTGAGGTCGGGTTTTACCAGTTTTTCCATTCTTCTGTAAATAATTCGTGTTAGTATTTTGCAACCATGATTTATTGAGCTGACAGATCGGTAATATTCGCATATGTCAGCATCTGATTTCTTTGAGATTGGAATTATTATGTTGTTCTTGAAGTCTAAGCATATTCCGCCTGTCTCGTACATCTTGCACACCAGGTGGAAAGATTTTGCCGTGGCTGGTCCTCCCAAGGCTATCAGTACTTCTGACGGAATGTCGTCTACTCCCGGGGCTGTACTTCGACGTAGATCTTTCACTGCTCTGTGAAATTCTTCTCGCAGTATCATATCTCCCATCTCTTCCATTTCTATAATATTTCCCTCGAGTACATCTCCCTTTTATAGGCGCTCTATTTACTCCTTCCACCTTTCCCTTCTTTACTTAGGGCTCATTTTCTATCGGAGCTTTTGATATTCATACAGCAGTTTCTCTTTTCTCCAAAAGCCCCTTCAATTTTCTTTACCGCTTGTGACATATGCCTATAAGTCCTTACATTTGTCCTCTAGCCATTCCTGCCTAGCCATTTTATCCTTCCTGTCAATTTCATTTTTTAGAATCCCCCTGTATATTTAGACATTTTTGACATATTCCATTTTTAAACAATTAAGATGTATTTACAATCTCATTATTGCACAGATTAATTCTGTACATAGCTGCAATCATTTTTTAGGTAACTATTGTACACTACAAATCGGAATCGTAGGAACCTAGTATATTTCAGACCTTTATTTTCCATGCCCCTATGTTACCACTGTACTGAACATCTTATAACATTGTATTATCAAACTTTCATTTTAAAGGTATCTAAATAAATTGTGATAGCTAGGTAAATTGTTCATGCTGCTGCTAATCTTTAGTGTAGATGCGAAGAGTTCTTGTTTTTCTTTCAAATAGTGTGTCGTGCGTGATTGGTCCGTGTTTGTAGCTTTTGTTACCGTTGTAATTTCAAATATAAATGTTAATGACTTTCTCAATATTTGTGCGAACACGGTGGTAATTTTTCTGAACTCGTCTGTTTATTGCGATTTCAACGCTGTCGTTAGATTTTCTGTAGCTCTTCCAGAAGTGATTTCAGCGTTTTTTTTTTTTTAAATACATGCTTCTGTTGTAGACACAGTCAGCATCTCGGCCTGCTGTTCAGCTTCCAGAGCCACGTGGTGGGTCAGTTTCACCCCTTTCTGCCGTGGAGAAATGCAGCCGACTTTCGTTTACTGGCTTGTCAGCAGTAGTCTACCAAGTGCCTCATAGGTGGGACGAGGGTGCGCTAGATTACAAAATGGGTGTCCCTAACCTAGGATTCACGTGGATAAATATGAAGGACAAAAAATAGTAAAAAGTACGATATTATTTATTGACCTTACACAATTTCACCAGTAAATTCTTTGTAATAGAAATTATAAAGTGCCAGATTTGATTTGTAAACCAATTTAAATTTATGCCTGTGTACTTATAGTTATTCTGCGCATTTGTATCTGCGTCAATGAGATATAATTTTATAAGGTGGCTATGTGTACGCGATATTTGCAGCGAATTGAACTTCTGTCCGTCATTCTATCTTTCGTCAAGAACATCATTTGGTTTTTCACGCCCCCTTGGGAATTTTATATCGTTGTCTTTGACTAACTTAAAATAACTCATGCAGTCATGCTGGCATTATATATTCTCGCGACACAACAAGCAGTGTTTATTCCTGTGTACATAGTGTTTTCCTGTGTACAGTGTTAGCAAAAAATAGAGTTTTAGTGAAAATATCGATAATCTTTTTGATGCAGGCAAAACTGCAAGAAGATTCAAAACATGCCAATGATGTCACTTGTTGGTTGGAAACGAAACGTAAATCAATGTAATTTGAGAAGGAACTACCTGAAGTTTATGGAGTAACCATCGAAATCCATTGTAGTTATAAAATAAAACCACTGACTGATAGTGTCTTTTTGTTGTTATTTTAAGCTTACAGATACAGACTCAGATAACCTTCCACCTTGAACGAGAATATTTTTTAAAAATAACGTGTGACAGTTCATTTACATATGTAACTTAGTAGTAATGAGTAATAGGAGACATTAAAGTAATTGACTAACATTCCATTTCTACAATATTCCCACATTTCTGTTTGCTACTGTGGGCATGAATACAAAGGTTCTGTTGTTGTGAGTCTGTGGTATCTGGTGTAGTTCTTTCTATTGATAGGGTAGACAAATAACTTAGGCGATCATCAGAAGTGGAATCCCTTAAATAACTTTTTACACGACACATATACAAAAATGTTCTTTCATATCATGCAGAGAAAGCTGCAAAAGTCATTACTATTTGACTTAATTTGTATAGGTCGTGTAATGCAAGTTTATATTCCTCACACGACTTGAGTAATGTTACCAAATTGGCAGTCTTCACTCTGGTTTACTGGTCGTCTTATGAAAAAAATAATAATATCTTAAATTCTGCCTCCGACGCTTCACTATAGCATTAATAATTTTGTGCCAATGGTAATAACGTTTGTTTAACGATGCGTTTAGAAAAGTGCTTTCTTCAATTATTACAGATTCTGATACCAAACGTCTCTTAAATTCACTATTTATTATACCTATGACTTTATCAAATACTAATTACTAGAAATCAATTAACTGTACACATTCCAGGTGTTCCCCAGGAACGTTTGGTAATTTTCAAACTTTACCAAGGCAAGATAAATCTGTGGGAATATCAGCTCCGGTTTTACTGCCACATTAAACTGTCTTTCCATTCATAAGTGAAATCTGAGTCTCATACACGCACTTGGTAGAAATTATTCCTTGCAGCTTCTATTAAATTGATTGCAGCAACAATATCACAATCTTTCACATGAAGGAAATTAGATAGTGAGTTGCACTTTTCTTCCAAACATGTGAACAGGTATAAATGAAAAATAAAAGAAACGTTTAACTTTGGACTAAATCCTGATTATTCTGCAGCTTGTTCTGAATTTTCTGTCTTCATGTTTACTAAGATTACAATGACAGCTTCTGTTGTCCTCTTCACAGTCGAACTTGAACCGTACTGACACGCCCATCTAGTGTCACTTGCCTTTTCTTAATTCCACTTTTCCACGGGGTCAGGGATTTTCACCTGCCTCGAGATGACTGGGTGTTTGTGTTGTCCTCATCATTTCATCATCATCCAAGAAAGTGGTGAAATTGGACTGAGCAAAGGTTGGGCAATTGTACGGGCGCTGATAACCACGCAGTTGAGCGCCCCACAAACCAAACATCATCATCATCATCCACTTTTCCAGTCTTCATTTTTATTTGTGTATCAGTAAACAGTTGATTTACTGTACACCCGTTCATAAAAACACAGTGTACCTACAGTGTCATAAAGAAATCTGTAGCCAAGTTGATCCCTCAACCTGTTGCTACTGTGATGAGATACAACTTATGGTTCACACAGTGTGTGTAGATACCTTGTGGGACTTACCTGCTTAAAAGAGAATAAACATCTGCACAAGGACCACTCATAACTACAGCTCCATCATATGTCTGTGCAACACAGTAATTTAAATTAACTCTATAGTTCGCTATTTTTTTTTTAATTCAGACTAACAAAGAAGAAGCATGCAATTTCTTTGCAGGTTCAAAACCTAGAAACGTTTCGTATACGTTACCATCTAAATAATACACAATTGCAACTGATATTTGCTCAGTTTTTGAACAATATTTTGACTCATCAACCATCAGAGCAAAATACTGGGCTTCTTTCACGTCACCTTCGATATGTTCTACTCGTAGAACGATATAACCCATGGTGATAACAATTTCATTTTGTATATCACGACGTGTGTATTTTCCCCTTTTAGATTTACGGTTTTTCCTAATAGTTGGACCTTTTTTCGCTATAAGTTCCATCAACTCTAAAAAATTTCAGTTATTTACACTATCTTTCTATTTATTAGAACCTCCTTCAACTAATCCTTGATGAGCAGTAGTTTCTATGTATCCTCTGTTTCCTTGAACTCCTAGAACACATGTTTCATCTAGTGGAGTAGCAACTTGTGCATCCTCTCCAAACTCACCTTCCAAAATTTTGAAAAATCCCAAGCAACTACAGAGTTTTCGTGGGTGAAGCTGTTCTCACGCTACATAAAGCTGGAATTAGACACATTTACTGTTTTCGAATTAGTGAAACCTTCCCTTACAAAGCTAAGGAATTCGCTTTTAGTACCTTGAGTTTTGAAGACGGAAGAATCTGCAGAAAGAACAAAATTCACCATCATTTATGATGGTATATGCCAGCCATGGATGAATTTTGTACCAACGTGGAAGGAGATTTCTTGTCCTATCTCCAAACAAGAGGAAAGGAAAAATGCCTTAATAAGAGTAATTTTGGCTCATTCGTATGTTTATCAGAAAATGAAGAAGATGGATTCGTGCTGGTGGTGCTACTGCTACGAACAGAAAATGAATCATTATCTCTATTTTCTCCCATTTTTTTCGTTTTCCAACTGTTTAATTCTTTTCCTTCTTCCATTTCATCATCATCGATCAATTTTTTTTAATTCGTTTTCTGGATCATGAAAACGAACCTCTTTAGTTACAGACGAAAACGTTTTAATGTACTCATTTGGTTTAATAACCTTTTATTGCTTACGGAAAAACCGGATATGCTCTGCCATTTTGCCATATTACTACGTTCACTTTCAACGACACGTACAATTTACAAGAAAACGAACCACAGGCCACGATGATACGAAATATACTTCTATTGTCTACCTTTAAAATAAACTATAAAACACACGCGCAAACACAAAAGAGAAACTGGGGAAAAACCGTTCATTCCATAGATCGATCGTCTAGTTCGTTCGCTTGTTGTTCAACATGTATGGAGCAATAGAGTCTTAAAATACAGTTAGAATTTGTTTTAAATTACGGCTTTAATATGGGACAATAAAAGTTGTGTAAAAAATTTATACAGTGCTTTTCCATACGCTTATTTGTTGACACGCAGCATGTGAAAGTTGCTGGATTTGGACGGGTTACTCCTGTAATCGAAATATCAGATCTGAAGATGGTTCTATATGAACCGAAACAGGTCAAACGAATACAAATTTTGCAATCAAGACGGATTAGAAGTAACATTGGAAGACACACAATTGACGTATAAGTGAAAGAGTAAAGGACCTAATATCGAACGCTGGGGGACGTCTGATTCTACGTGTCTGCATTATGACTTTATGGTACCGGACATGACACACTGCTGGCGAGACATCAGGTACGCAAGAAACTATTGCACTGCACTTGGCGAGAAATTTCGGCTACTAAGTTTGGCAAGTAAAATGCTGAGGTCAACAATAACAGTCTTTGCTCGAGTGTGAGACGCACATGATAGTCTTCTCATGCCCATCGCTGGCAAGCTTCAGCTCATCTGTTAAATTTGTTGAGACAGATGTTGTGCTGCGCTGTATACGGAAACCTGACTAGTATTCGTCTAGTGCATTGTTTGTAGTGAAGCAGTCGGTTAGCTGCTCTTGAATAGGGTGGGACAATGCAGGAGGGATCTGTAATCAGAGGGTGCTGTGGCAACGTCCTTGAAGAATGTAATGGAAATTTGAAGTATCACGTGGACATTGTAGCTTCTCAATTCGATTCATTTATTTTCACTCCGACAGTTTCATCCAGTAACAAGTGTATGGTTTTCACACTTCTCTGGATTGCCCTTAATCGGCTTCAGACATTCGACGAAAATACAGGCGATTTTTGCAGCTTCTGTTATAAACGAAAACGGTAGCTCGTGACTCTACAGGTACATCCCTGCGATGCGTTCTTACTCCGAGAACGTGCCTATTCTGAGAACGCTCCATTCGCTGCATCGCCACAGCCTTTAAAACGTTTTAGTGAAATTGCTCGCTCACATAGCTGCTGAACGGAAAATAAGAGGGGGTCAGAAAGCGACCGGCGTTCCCCGAAATGACAATAGACCGTGACTCATTAGGAGCTGTTTAATGATTCGTGAAGCGGCCATGTTCGCATGCCGGCCGCAACGGCCGCTAATAGTCGGTGTTATGACTTAATACGTCTCATAGACGCGCCTAAGCAGCTGCAGCGCAAACAACGGCTGCGGTCTGCGGCGCTCCCACGAGGCCTTTTTGCTCGGCGCTGGCGGCTGGGAGCCATATCGTTCCGGCCAACTCTCTTCTCCCTTCTGGCATTTCGTACACTCCGAGGCTGTCCTAGTGTAAGGCCATGTCAATGTCTTCAGAAGACGGTTGTCGACAATTTTATCTTGTCCTTGCATCGAGCCAAGAACGATACATATGAGAAATGTGACACTTATAACCTCCGTATACAAACCACTGATAATGAGGAAGAAAGAAGTAAAACAGAAGAGAAGAAATTTCAGGTAACACGTTGAATCCCACGAGGCCACTGGTGAGCACAGCAATGCCTCACGCTGGATGCTGTAGCTTGTCCTCACGTTGAAACATCCATCACTATGTGTGCGGCAATCAACGCATTAAATTTACCAGAATCTAGTTGTGAGCAGATGAAGATCAACAAAGGAAAAAATTGAGAAAATTAAGGTATTTATTCCTTTTGCTTTGATTTTTGAAAGAGTTTACCTACATACCTTTTATGCACTGGGATAGCTTTCTGTAAACGGTATCTGTGGATTCTCAATTTACCTGTGTACTTTGTGACGAACAAGCACATATCAGTGTTGTATTTGGGATGCTCACGAATATATTTCAGAAGTAAAAACACTGTAGTAGTAACTTGGAGGTACTGAACCTGACCACGCCCAAATGGAGGCCGATTCCATTTATGCAGCTGTCGAAAGAAACAAAAATAGGATACAAGTGCAAAATTTGATACACGTAAGGACTGGGATAATTTTATTACATTGTTCAAAAAAAATGGTTCAAATGGCTCTGAGCACTATGGGACTCAACTGCCGAGGTCATTAGTCCCCTAGAACTTAGAACTAGTTAAACCTAACTAACCTAAGGACATCACAAACATCCATGCCCGAGGCAGGATTCGAACCTGCGACCGTAGCGGTCTTGCGGTTCCAGACTGCAGCGCCTTTAACCGCACGGCCACTTCGGCCGGCTATTACATTGTTCCTGGTAGTGTAATGATAAATGTAGTCGAGATCAATCAGAACGATTTCCTTAATTTCAGTGAACTTTTTTTGTCGATGTTATGTTCATAGAAAATAAAACATCAGTTCATTGGTTAAAGACAGAATTTTTGCAATACGGCCGCATTTTACTTCGTCACGTATACTGCAAATTTCCTGTCAGTCCACAAGAGGCGCTTAAGTTAAACAAGAAGAGGCAAGCGTCATGGGAATCATTACTTGCAAGCTATTCACACAACACATACACGATTATCTGCAAAAACGGTCAAAGAGCTATAACCGTTAATTCCCTTTATACATCTACAGTGTAGAGCTTTTTACCAGAACCCGTTACCACGCCATCCACGAGATTGCGTGGAATACTTAACAGACGAAAGTGATGATGAATTAACTTGGAACGATCACACGGATAATATTTTGTGTATAGTGAACCAAAGACTGCGATTCACTGGCAAAACAGAAAATGCAGCAGGTCTACTAAAGAGACTGCCTACACAACGCCTGTCCATACTATTCTGGAGGATTGCTGCGCGGTGTTGGATCCGTATCAGATAGGATTGACGGAGGACATCAAAAACGTTCAAGGAAGGGAAGTTCGTTTTGTGTTACAGAGTAATAAGGGAGAGAGTGCCGCAAGTACCATACCCGAATTGGGGTGGTAATCACTAAGACAGAGCCGTTTTTCGTTGCAGCAGAATCTTCTCGTTCTCTTCTGAATGCTAAAACATTGTTTCGGTATCCACCTGCACTGGGAGGACTGATCATCATAATAAAATAAGAGGAATTAGCGTCCACACAGAAAGATTTAAGTGTTCGTTTTTCCCGCGAGATGTTTGAGAGAGGGACTGTAGAGGAATAGCTTGAAGCGGGTTCCATGAAACCTCTGCCACTCATTTAATTGTAAACTGCACAGCAATAACGTAGGTGTAAATGTAGGTGTAGATGAACAATGTTACACAGTGAAAATTGTATTTTATTTGAGTTTTAAAGGGTTGTTTCGTCTTCCTCTACTGTGGAAAGATACAGTGACAATTCCTTGTAGAGAACCCCTTCAAATATTGTAACACACTACGTTATCTAATATTGTTTCTCTTTGTACCTACGTAGGGCAGAATAGAAGAGAATAGCAGGACATAAACAACTTTTGATCATCAAGTACGTGATTTTATTGCATTGCCTAAAAAAGCAAAAATAGGCATATTTTGTAAGTAATAAATGTCATGAAAGCAACCAATGTGCTAAAGTTAGTGAAACCAATTCAGTACAAAAAAAAGAAATTTCAAAAAAATTCTGATTAAAACAGTACTAGAGAACGTTTGGATAGCACAAATAACGGCATTTGTAATCATGTCTATTAGTGCACAAACAAGATATTTTTACATTAGTTGTACTTCTGTTAAGTCATATTTTATGATTATGCAAACAATGAATTTCTCAGGTTTTGACTGAACTTGTTCAACATTGAACTTAATGCTTTATTTACATAGTTTATAATCATTTATTCTATACTGAAGAGCCAAAGAAACTGGTACACCTGCCTAATATCGTGCAGGGCCCCCCGAGACCCAAAAGTGCCGCAACACGACGTCGTATGGGTTCAACTAATGTCTGAAGTAGTGTTGGAGGGAACTGACACCATGAATCCTGTAGGGCTGTCCACAAAACCTTAAGAGTACGAGGGGGTGGAGATCCCTTCTGAACAGCACGTTGCAAGGCATCCCAGACCTGTTCAATAAAGTACATGTATGGGGAGATTGGTGACCAGCAGAAGTGTTTAAACTGGGAAGAGTGATCCTGCAGCCACTCTGTAGCGATTCTAGACCTGAGGTGTGTCGCACTGTCCTGCTAGAATAGCCCAAGTCCGTCGGAACGCACGATGGACATGAATGGATGCAGATGATGAGACAGAATGCTCAAGTACGTGTCACCCCGCACTGCAGTGGTATTCACCTCGAAGTTAACAGCTGTAACATCTAGAGGTATTAGGGGTCCTATATCACTCCAAATGCACACTCCCCACACCATTACAGAGCCTCCACTAGCTTGAACTGTCCCCTGCTGACATGCAGGCTCCATGAAGTCGTGAAGTTGTCTCCACGTCCATCCGCTCGATACAATTTGAAACGAGATTCGTCCTTCTAGGAAATATGTTTCCAGTCATCGAAAGACCAATGTCAGTATTGACGGACCCAGGTGAGGCGTAAAGCTTTGTGTCGTGCGGTCATTAAGCGTACACGAGTGGTCCTTCGGCTCCGAAAGCCCATTTCGATGATGTTTCGTTGAATGGTTCGCACGTTGACACTCGATGGTCCAGCAATGAAATCTGGAGCAATTTGCGGAATGGTTGCACATCTGTCACGTTGAACGATTCTCTTCAGTTGTCGTTGATCCTGTCCTTGCAGGATCTTTTTCCGGGCGCAACAATGTCGGAGATTTGATGTTTTACCGGTTCCTGACATTCAAGGTACACTTGTTAAATGGTCGTACGGAAAAATCCCCACTTCATCGCTGCCTCGGAGATGTTGTATTCCATCGCTCGTGCGCCGACTACAACACCACGTTCAAACACAGTTAAATCTTGTTAACCTGTCATTGTAGCAGCAGGAACCGATCTAACAACTTCGCCAGACGCTTGTCTTATTTAGGCGTTGTCAACCACAGCGCCGTATTCTGCATGTTTACATATCTCTGTATTTGAATACGCATGCTTGTAACAGTTTCTTCGGTTCTTCATTGACACGGTTGGCTGCACATGTGCCTCCCGCCCGGAAGACAGCACGCGTTAGGAGCCACGGGCCCTGGCGTCAGCGAAGCCGCGAAAGTCTGAGGGTGCAGTCAATGTGTGACATGCAGAGATCTGGGCAGCCAGCATGCCACACCGGGAAGGACAGTGTTTAAATCGTGGCACCCAGCATGGCAGAAATCCAAGGTGTATCCCCACAGTGTATTCCCGCGCTAGGCCGTGCTCAGCAACGGCGCGGCCCTGCAGGAACTAGTAAACAGCAACATAGGGTCGGGGCAGCCCTAGCCCAGGCTCGAATATGCATACACCAGGGATGTGGTCGCCAGCAGAAGATAAACCTGTATCAGATGACCCAGCTTTGCAAAGACGCCAAATTTTCCGCATACAGGTCACATCTCAGATGGTCACCTACAGCTACTGGAGACGCAATCTTTGGAATGTGACTAAATGCCTCATCTCGCACTGCAGTGGTACTCACATCGAAGTTAACAGCTGATGAAAACGGAGTTACCTGGCATGGCGGACAGGCGCCGATGCAGTAATGTGCAGAGAACACTGGCTAGCACCTGATGAGAACATCTGAGAGTGTTGGTCTGGTTTGGGGGGGAGGGGGGGGGGTTATTTATGAGAGCACATTGGCCAGTACTTCTCTCACAGCAGCAGCCCCCACAACCGTGAAGGGACAACAGGCTGTAGCAACCAAGTATCGCCATTGCGGTGCGATGACTTTATTTGTTCTAATTTTCTTGTTCAGTCATCTCCTGAAGGGGTCTACCCGTAGCTGTAATATTGACCAAATTCACCCTTCAGAGGTGTTTGCTACCTTCTGCTTTGTTAGCTTCCTGAATAAGCGTTCTTTGGTTCTGAATATGTCTTCTTGGCAAATGGTGTCTGGACTTCAAGCCGACGCACACTTCGCTCTGTATGACGTCGTTTCCCTGAGCGTCACAGGAATAGTTCATTGCACCTGACGAGTCGTGGAGCAACACCAAACAATGAAGAAAATTTAACATATGATAATGCTTTATTTATCTCATCTTCATGTGTCATTTTTCCCGCTATGTTCGGAACAAAGTGTTTCTTCCAGTAAAATTTAGTTTACAGTTGGCGTTTCTCATATACACTCCTGGAAATGGAAAAAAGAACACATTGACACCGGTGTGTCAGACCCACCATACTTGCTCCGGACACTGCGAGAGGGCTGTACAAGCAATGATCACACGCACGGCACAGCGGACACACCAGGAACCGCGGTGTTGGCCGTCGAATGGCGCTAGCTGCGCAGCATTTGTGCACCGCCGCCGTCAGTGTCAGCTAGTTTGCCGTGGCATACGGAGCTCCATCGCAGTCTTTAACACTGGTAGCATGCCGCGACAGCGTGGACGTGAACCGTATGTGCAGTTGACGGACTTTGAGCGAGGGCGTATAGTGGGCATGCGGGAGGCCGGGTGGACGTACCGCCGAATTGCTCAACACGTGGGGCGTGAGGTCTCCACAGTACATCGATGTTGTCGCCAGTGGTCGGCGGAAGGTGCACGTGCCCGTCGACCTGGGACCGGACCGCAGCGACGCACGGATGCACGCCAAGACCGTAGGATCCTACGCAGTGCCGTAGGGGACCGCACCGCCACTTCCCAGCAAATTAGGGACACTGTTGCTCCTGGGGTATCGGCGAGGACCATTCGCAACCGTCTCCATGAAGCTGGGCTACGGTCCCGCACACCGTTAGGCCGTCTTCCGCTCACGCCCCAACATCGTGCAGCCCGCCTCCAGTGGTGTCGCGACAGGCGTGAATGGAGGGACGAATGGAGACGTGTCGTCTTCAGCGATGAGAGTCGCTTCTGCCTTGGTGCCAATGATGGTCGTATGCGTGTTTGGCGCCGTGCAGGTGAGCGCCACAATCAGGACTGCATACGACCGAGGCACACAGGGCCAACACCCGGCATCATGGTGTGGGGAGCGATCTCCTACACTGGCCGTACACCACTGGTGATCGTCGAGGGGACACTGAATAGTGCACGGTACATCCAAACCGTCATCGAACCCATCGTTCTACCATTCCTAGACCGGCAAGGGAACTTGCTGTTCCAACAGGACAATGCACGTCCGCATGTATCCCGTGCCACCCAACGTGCTCTAGAAGGTGTAAGTCAACTACCCTGGCCAGCAAGATCTCCGGATCTGTCCCCCATTGAGCATGTTTGGGACTGGATGAAGCGTCGTCTCACGCGGTCTGCACGTCCAGCACGAACGCTGGTCCAACTGAGGCGCCAGGTGGAAATGGCATGGCAAGCCGTTCCACAGGACTACATCCAGCATCTCTACGATCGTCTCCATGGGAGAATAGCAGCCTGCATTGCTGCGAAAGGTGGATATACACTGTACTAGTGCCGACATTGTGCATGCTCTGTTGCCTGTGTCTATGTGCCTGTGGTTCTGTCAGTGTGATCATGTGATGTATCTGACCCCAGGAATGTGTCAATAAAGTTTCCCCTTCCTGGGACAATGAATTCACGGTGTTCTTATTTCAATTTCCAGGAGTGTATGTACACTAAGTCTACGGAGAGCTGTCGCTTTCTCAGTGACTTCGACGTGACTTAACATCTTATTAGTACTGTAACTAGAGTGGCTCTAGAAAGCGTTGAAGTGCAAACAATATCTGTACGGCATCACCTAGTGGACGTGTTTCTACTGTTGGAGTAGATTACAGATTTGGCATTTACCTAAGGCCAAAGATTTTTATTAGTGCCATATCCTGCATTGCTCTTTGAACTTTATAATTTATAGTAACGCATTTATTGAACTGGAACTATGTACTGAAGAGCACAAGGAAATATAAGTTACTAATTACATAGAGAATCAAAATGTTGGATGGCATATTACAATTTAGCATTTCCTGAATTAGAAATCAGGGACATTCGGGGAACCAATCACAGCTGCGCACAACACAGTGAACATTTGTTTCTAATGGACATTCATGCTACCAGGTAAATCGCGTTTTACAAGTAAAATATTCTTAGACTTTTGTGTGATATGGGTCTAAATGAGACACGTCATCGTTGGTACTAGAGTGATTTTAGAGAATCTGTTAATCAACCTCTTCATATTCACTTTTATTTCTGTATAAAAGTTTCAAGTTATTAACCCCGATTATTAATCTTACTTGAATAAAAATATGCTTCGTCTTTATAAAGCAAGATCATGTACTTGAACCGAAAAGTTAATACGTCAGTAACTAACATTATGACGTATATACATTTCATTATCCTGAGCAGCACCCAATGTAAGTTTTTGAACGAAATGCAGTAAACGTAACTTAATTCCGTGATTATTATACTCACAAAAGCATAAAATACGGTTCGAAGATAGGAGTGAGTTTTTAGGCCTCAGTATAAGACAGGAACATAATGTTTCTCTCTGGCTTGTGTTCAACTGCAAACGCAACGAATTACGCACCTGGCATATTTATAATGGTTTTGCAACTACATTACATATTTAACAAGCCAAATGCACACGTTAAATACTCTAACATTAAAAGATTTGAAATTTAGTTATTCACTTTTACACTATTATAAGAACACTTTCTATGTTAAAAAAACGAAATCAGCTGCAATGTACTTATCTGCCCTTTACGTAGATACTTCTTGAGTGTTTATGGAAACTAATTTTTATTACTGTTCTAAAATTGTCCTAATACCTTCCGCTATACTGATAACAACAATAGAAATGCCTAGGTGGAACAAAACGTAAAATAATGGAAAGGTAACCACTCAGCTATAGCGGCTTGATGTGTGGAACACAGAAACACTTAACAGAAAACAGCATTCACTCTAGATTTGATAGAAAAATAGTTTTTGCTAGAAAGTTAAACACATTGACACACACAACCACACACACATCCCAACACACACTCCCTGGGCTATGGCAAGACTGATTATTGACTTTTCCTAGAAAAAGAGCTAATGCTTGAGAGCTAGTGTAAATGCTACTTTCTATTACGTGTTTCTGAGTTCCGCACATCAATTCGCTATAGATGACTGGTTGCCTTTCACTTATTCCAATATAATGAAATAGTTAAGCCGGTTTTAAAAATTTTAATAAGGTCGAACATCTTTGCTGTGTTTCATAATGCGGACTGTGGCAACAGATAGTGCCAAATAATCCCAATGCTAACACTTCAATGTCTATAATAAGCAGCTGGTTAAAGTTTAACGTGCTGTTATAGATGGTACGGTCGCTAGTACCTTGCAATGCTACAGCCAAACACTCCAAATTGGAATTCTTTTAAAATGACACGTCCCTTTAGCGTGATTGAGTATAACCAGCGTAATTTAATAAGAAGTGGAAGTCTCTGTAGAATCTGTTCATCACTAGCATTCCTTCTACTTCGATATCGAAAGGGCAACATAAACCATTCACACACACCCATGCACATTTACAGTAAAAAAAAAATTGTTCTAATGGCTCTGAGAACTATGGGACTTAACTTCTAAGGTCATCAGTCCCCCAGAACTTAGAACTACTTATGTAAGTAGGCCGTTTATGTTTTTTTATTGGTAACGCAACCTCTGTATGAAAATCACTGGCTGTGCTGTGTGCAGTCTGTGGCTGCTTTGCATTGTTGTAATACTCGTCATTGTAGTGTTAGGCAGCTGGATGCGAACAGCGCGTAGCGTTGCGCAGTTGGAGGTGAGCCGCCAGCAGTGGTGGATGTGGGGAGAGAGATGGCGGAGTTTGGAAATTTGTAAGATATACAATGATCTGTCATGTATATTATGATTTTTCAACACTATTAAGGTAAATACATTGTTTGTTCTCTATTAAAATCTTTCATTTGCTAACTATGCCTATCAGTAGTTAGTGCCTTCAGTAGTTTGAATCTTTTATTTAGCTGACAGTAGTGGCGCTCGCTGTATTGCAGTAGTTCCAGTAACGAAGATTTTTGTGAGGTAAGTGATTTGTGAAAGGTATAGGTTAATGTTAGTCAGGGCCATTCTTTTGTAGGGATTTTTGAAAGTCAGATTGCATTGCGCTAAAAATATTGTGTGTCAGTTTAAGCACAGTCATGTATAATTGTTCAAAGGGAACGCTTCATATGGCGACCCTACCAGGATACCTCACTGGAATCTTCTGATTTTTTCTTGTAGTTTGTGTAATTAGTGTAGATTTTGTTTATTGCTAGCACGTAATTGTAGAGAGAATCTCCTTTGTAGTTGCAGTCTTTCATTATTGTACAGTAAAACAGGTGTGGCACGCATGTAAATTTGCACCAAGTATTTCGCAGCTGCGCTTGCAATTAACTAGATATTATTTTCAGTGCTATGTTAATGTGTTCTCTTGTTTTTGCTCTTCAAATTGTGCTTTTCTGTGTTATCGTGTGAAATATTGTGACAATAATGGCGTGTGAAAAACGTAACACTAGGCTACAAAGTAAACTGAGAAATAATAGTGACGACGAGCGTAGCTTATCAGCACCACTGTGTAATGAATTAACAGACATTCAAAGTAGTAATTTGGTAACTGTGCATAGGGAAATGGAGTGGGCGTCAAATAATGGTGTAGACAGTGAAACAGGTAGTGAACAGGGAAGCATTATCGATCGATCGGTCGGCAACAGCTCGCCTCAGGAATCGGGAATGACAGAACACAATATTGCAAATACTGTAGACTCAGGTTTTGGGTTCTCACCGTTTTCTCAAATGAGTCAAGACACATTTTCCGCTTGTCAAAATGTGAATGTTGCCGGTGCAAATTCGCTGCCGAAAAGCACTGAGGAACATGTTTCAGACACCAGTGCACTGTTATTACAGTTAATGCAACAAATGGGACAAAATCTTAAAAAGTTAGACACAGTGGAACAAAATCTTAAAAAGTTAGACACAATGGAACAAAATCTTCAAAAGTTAGACACAATGGAACAACACCAGAGACAAACACAGCAACAGTTAGGCACAATGGAACAAAATCTTCAAAAGTTAGACACAATGGAACAACACCAGAGACAAACACAGCAACAG
Source organism: Schistocerca nitens (assembly GCF_023898315.1). Lineage (NCBI taxonomy): Eukaryota > Metazoa > Arthropoda > Insecta > Orthoptera > Acrididae > Schistocerca > Schistocerca nitens. Next base: position 564,652,713 of record NC_064616.1, read on the forward strand.
TTAGACACAATGGAACAAAATCTTCAAAAGTTAGACACAATGGAACAACACCAGAGACAAACACAGCAACAGTTAGGCACAATGGAACAAAATCTTCAAAAGTTAGACACAATGGAACAACACCAGAGACAAACACAGCAACAGTTAGACACAATGGAACAAAATCTTCAAAAGTTAGACACAATGGAACAACACCAGAGACAAACACAGCAACAGTTAGACGCAATGGAACAAAATCTTCAAAAGTTAGACACCACGCTTGAACAAACACGTGAAGATTTAACTACTGAGTTACGTAACATTGAATCGAAATGTCAAAAAGTCTGTAATGACGTAAAAACACAAATTTGTGAGCATTTTCAACCTATTTTTTCGCGGCATGAAAATGCATTACAGAATCACGAAGCAGCCATAAAAGAACTGCAAATTATTGTTCATGAAAATCATGAGACCTTGCAAGCTAAAATTGACTCAGTTGCATCTACCGATACGGTTACGCAACTTGCAAAAACTCAGGAAAACTTAAAGGACACAGTAGATACGATTTCAACACAAATGGACACTCTGAAACTTGGTTCGGAAAAACATACAGAGGAAATAATTTCACTATCGGATAAAGTAGCCGAACTTTCAGATCAGTTCACTAACTTATCTACAAAAGTAGATGATGATCTGAATGACACAACACCTGTAGCCTTCACTGACACTGAAGAGTATGAAGAAATTAGAAAATTCAAACAAAATCAAAATCAAATCAATACACAGTACAAAAGAGAAATCCGGGAAGTGCAAGATCAGTTGGCATAAGTAGTACAAGAATTACGTATTTCAGAGGACACTCGCGCCCCAATACGGGAAGAGGGACATAGAAATACGGAACAGCCACAAAATAATAACACAGCGCATTTCGGAAATTATGAAAGAAATTGGCAATGTGCACCGAATTTTGAGATTGAACCGCCGACACGACGTAACAATGACCGACATGCGACTCGCCGACACGATGATTTTGACTATAAGCTGTTCATTACTACACGTAAATTCAAAACGTTTAAGAATTCTGGCAACGACATTCATCCACAAGCGTGGCTCCATCAATTCTCTCATTGTTTTCCTCCCAACTGGTCATTAGAGCACAGATTAGAATTTATGTGTGGCTACTTGGAGAATGAACCAGCTGTAAGAATGCGATCGGTCATTCAAGATTGTCACAGTGAAGGAGAATTTTATCATGCCTTCCTCTCAGCATATTGGTCTCAAGCTACACAAGACCGAGTAAAACATAGCATCATAATGATGAATCATTTCGAACAATCTGAATTTTCCAGTCTTGTGAAATATTTTGAAGACATGTTGCACAAGAATCAGTACCTGTCAAACCCATACAGCCCCTCAGAACTCATTCGCATTTGCTTAATCAAATTGCCTGACCATTTACGACATATTATTTTGGCAGGACGTTGCAAAGACGACATTGAAGCTTTTCAGGGACTCTTACAAGAATTAGAAATTGACACAGACAGTCGTGGGATGAGAAAACAGGAAAACAATCACTACAGGTCACATCCGTCACAATTCCGTGATGACAGAAATAATAACTGGACACGACAAGGCTATTCTCACAACACATATCGTGACCAAAACAGACACCACCCGTATGACAACCGTTGGCAGAGTAGTAATAATTACAGGGAAAGATCACCTCTCCACGGTAGTGACTATCACAGAGACAATCAGAGAAACAGACAATTTGGGAAACAAAATAATTATTATCAAGGGAGACAGAATAACTTTAGACGCAACGGTCCAGCGCGCAGTTACGATTCAGGGAGAAATTCTCCACCACGTGACCGACAAGGAAGAAACTATTGAATCTACCGACATGACGACAGACGATATGATCGTAACGACAGACCTGAATTGCATCAGAACTGGCGGGATTCTAACAGAGCAGGGCCCTCTCGACAAGGTGAATTTGTAGAAGTTAGGTCTCCAAATCCCAATAACGACGCGCGCCAACAAAGAGACAGTAGGCAATGACTCATACCGCTGGCAGCCACAAAACGTACATATGAAGCTGACGACGCAGCTGCCGTAGCGAGTAATTACGTAAAAATGGAAGACATTAGGGACATCTTACTCCAAGAACACGACGTAAAACGTAACAACATTGCATATCCTGTTATTCACATTACAGTAAATGACGTAAAATTTACGGCAGTACTTGACTCTGGCAGTCCCATTTCAGTAATCAGTGAAACAGCCTTTAGCAAATGCAACAAATCGAACGATTGCCCCTCACTTCCGTTACGTAAGATTAAATTACAAGGTGCAATCTTTGGAAAAAGTGTAGATGTACGCCAACAAACCCACTTAGAATTCTTTTGTCAAAGCCACAGCTTCTCTATGAACTTTCTTATTGTTCCATTATTGTCGACGGAAATTATACTGGGAGTAGACTTTTTGAATTAATACAAAGCAATCTTAAACTTTCACGATGCTGAAATAAGTTTAGAAAAAGAAGGTAAGTCAGTAGCTTTGAAATTTGAAGATTGGCTCTCAAACCATGACGAAGAAATTAATCGGCTTTACCTCCTGTTAGACAACAGTTCGGAATTTTCGACGGAACTTGACACTAACAATCACTCTGCAAGTACTGACAGGGATGATATCGACGGCGCATTTGACACTAATAAGTTAATTCAGAATAAAATTCAAGCAATTGAGAATTGTAATGACGCTGATAGGCAGGACCTTTTTGAGATTTTACAAGCACATTCCACAGTTTTTACTCACAAAACAGGAACAATCAAGGGATTTCAATACCAATTTCGTGTTCGTGAGCATACTAAATTTTGTGTTAGACCATACGTAATTCCAGCACATTATAGGGACCGTGTTAGAACAGAAATACAATCTATGCTTGACGAGGGCATTATTGAGCCTGCTGTAAGCTCATACAACAATCCATTACATGTTGTTGAGAAGAAAAATGGATCGATCAGGCTTGTCTTAGATTCGAGACAAATCAATACTATCATCATTCCTGAAACAGACAGGCCGCAAACGTTAGAAGAACTTCTTCAAAATTTTAATGGAGTAAAACTGTTGTCTTCTATTGATCTCAGATCCAGCTTTTATCAGATCGAACTACATCCAGAATGTAGAAAATACACAGCTTTCCTATGTTTCGGCGTTTGTTATCAGTTTCGGAAACTTCCTTTTGGTTTGTAAATTTCTTCGGCAGCATTCATTCGCGGGCTAAATTCCATATTACCTGAGTTCTTAAAACGTCACATCACCTTATATGTGGACGATATTCTGATAGCAGAAGCCTCATGGGAACAACACAATCGCATCCTCAACAGCGTGTTACATATTTTTGCAGATCTGGAATTACAGTTAACTTGGAAAAGTCTGAATTCGGTAGTACAAAGGTGAAGTTTTTGGGACATATTATTTCTTCTGAAGGCATTCAGCCGGATCCTGAAAAGTTAGAAGCAATCAGAGCCATTCCAGTTCCATCCACAAAAAGACAAGTCCGCAGTTTTCTAGGTCTCGTAAATTTTTACCGTCGTTTCCTGAATATGCAAATTCTTGTTACACCAAAACTTTGTTCCCTCACTGGAAAAAATACTATTTGGAGCTGGGACGAACAAGCACAGTTGGAATTCAATTCTTTGAAAGAATCGCTACTTAATGCGCCAATACTAGCTCATCCAGATCTGTCACAAGATTTCTGCCTTAGCACGGATTCTTCTAAAGTCGGTCTTGGTGCCCATTTATTTCAAGAAGCCATAGAAAATGACACTACCGTTCAGAAAACCATTGCTTTTGCTAGCCGAGTGCTAACAAAATATGAAAAAAATTATTCCGTTACTGAATTAGAAGCTTTAGCTATCGTTTGGGCATTTAACAAATTCCGTTTCTTTCTTTCTGGTAAGCACGTAAAAGTATACAGTGATCATCGTGCATTACAATTTCTTATGTCTTCAAAATTAAATCATGACAGGTTAAAACGTTGGGCATTGTTTCTGCAAGAATTCCACTTCACAATAGTCTACATTCCCGGCAAGGAGAACATTGTTGCGGACGCACTGTCACGCGCACCGGCTGGGCTTGAGAAAAGTAACACAGAAGGCATCCTGGAGAAAAATTTCAGTATTCTTTACATTCAGAAAGTCGCCTTAGAAAACTTCATCACCTCATCTTTAAAGGACATTGCTCATGAACAAGATAAAGATCCGATTTGGAAAGACATCAAAAGTAAATGGCGTGAAAAGACACACACACAGATTCGGCATTATTATCTGGTTAGAAACAACATACTGTTCAAACGCTGCACTGTTGATGACAAGCTATGGGTACTTTCATTCCTGACGATTTTGTTAATAAGCTCATTTGGTACATTCATTTCAGCTACGCACATTTTGGTCCACGAAAATGTTATCATATTCTTCGAACGACTTGTTATTTTAACAATATGGAAAAGAGAATTCGAAGAGTCCTGTCTATTTGTAAACTTTGTCAAAAGGCTAAACCATCTACTATCTCACATCGTGCTCCGTTGTTTCCTATCATTCCTTCTAAATTAAAAGAATTTGCTGCAGTTGATCTATTGGGACCCCTTGTCAGAACATCGAATGGATTTTCGTACGTTCTAGTCGCTGTTGAACTTACTTCAAAATTTGTTTCTTTCACTCCGTTACGTAAAGCCACTGGACGATCTGTATCCAACGTCTTTGTTAAAAATTTCTTACGTGAAGTTGGCCACGTTGCTAAACTCATTTCAGATAACGGACCGCAATTTAGATCTGCTGTTTGGTCACGCATGCTTCGGAATCATAAAATCAAACCTGTTTTTATTTCATTGTACTCACCACATTGTAACCCGTCTGAACGGATTATGAAAGAAATCAATAAGCTTTGCAGACTTTATTGTCACAGAAAGCATCAGCATTGGGACAGATATTTACACTAATTTCAAAACGTGCTGAATGAAATGCCTCACGACTCCACTGCTTTACCAACTACTATTGTACTGAAGAATGAAGAACCATCAAACAGAATCAGAGAGCTTGTACCTTTCCCGAATACACGTAAACTTCGACACAAAGACATAATTGACTTGGCTCTTAAAAATATAAAATCTGCAGCAGACAAAAGGAGAAAACTACACGGTAAAGCAAATGCAAAGAAATTATATATTGGTCAGAAAGTTCTCATTAAAGCTCATTCATTGTCACATAAGAAGAAACACTTAAGTCACAAATTCTTTCTAGTTTACAATGGACCTTACAGAATCCGACGTATACCACATGATAATTGCGTTGAAGTTGAAACTCTGCGTATTAGGAAGAGTAAAGGTTTACACCACATTTCACATGTAAAACCGTTTATTGAAAGATAATCTGCTTTTTAACTTCGTCTTTGCCATATAACTTTTCACTTTACATTACTAGTATGCTTTGTCAGACTTAAAATCTGTTAACATGCAACAATGTTTGAAGTTAAACATCCAGTCTAGAACCTAGGGAACATTTTTAAACAGAAATTACGAATGTATTGTTATAGTGAACAGACGACACAGTGTTGCATTTGTACATTCTTGCTTGTTAGTTGCACGATTACGTAACGACTGTCAGGCTTACATACTTAGGACACATACTGGTACTGCTAATGAGATTTTAATGCAACATTTTGGTTTACTTGAAAATACATTCTGGATTTAAAGTACTTTCAGTGAGATACCAGATGACACAGTGGTTAGTTTATGTGACAGCTACACGATTTTATCACGACGCTACTAATGAGTGACAATTTACAATGTTGCTTTTGCGATGTATCTGTTTTATATCTGCACAGTTTTTCTGAATTCTTCTGGAAAGTAAAACAGGTTTTAGTAGTAACTTTTGTGGTATAGCTACAATGAGACTGCCCTTTCCGTAGCACAACAATACGTTACAGCACAGTACGTTCCTCATCACGGCAATAAGCGTAATAACTAAGATATCTATACGCATAGCATTTCACTTTTGTGTATCATGAGGTAAGTACATTGACTTCTGCAGAACTTAGCTTTCGGAGGACGATAACTACGACACTTCCACAGAGATTATGTTGCAACAAGACGCACATTTAGCGCTACAGGACACGTATTTGAGTGATTAATTTTGTACTTAAAATATTTATTTTTAAAGATATTTGGAGTACAATGATACAAAGGTTTTCCGTGATACATTTCATTCCATTGCTGTAATCTGTAACACCTGAGGGTATAATTACATTAATCCTCAGGGGGGTACACGCCTACTTTGTTTACCATATGTTTGGCAAGCACAAGGAGCCCTAGCTAATATGGTATTTGCTTATACAACTTTACACATCGGTACCATATTTCTCTAACACATAAATTACACAGCTATCTGATTATTTAACAGAGAAAGAAATATTTTTTTTTACTACGTCAGTGACAGATGTTTACGCAATTACACATTTGGATAACTTCACACTTATGAAATTGTATTTCGTCTGTACTTTGTGAACTGTGCATATTTTTTTCGGAACCATTGTGATACCATGAGAGCTCTGAATGATGTATTTGGTATGGTATCATGATTTTAAAGTACGTTTGAGGTAGATGACACTAATGAAATGAGCAGAGAATATTTTTTTAGGTTTTGAAATTATTGGAGGAAGCTACGACGATTTGGAGAATTGACTGAGATGTTATGATATTATTACGACGACGATGTGTATTATGCTGTTGAGGTATGTTTATGATCAATAAGATGATGCTACCATAAATGAGGAATTTGATTATGCTACGTATCTCTTATGATGAAATATTGAAGAAGTGTCGACGAATATGTATATGTATAATAAGGTGAGGAATAATGAGTAGTGGTTAGGGACTCTGATTTGTGGAAAAGTATGTTGGAAACCAAGAATCGTACTTTAAGAATTATGAAATGTGTGTACATGCGTGAATGTATTACAAAGCTGTCAAAAATTTTTTGGACACTGTTATATTTATAGGATTTTATTTTCTACACATTTGTAACGCAAATTCTCAACCTGTGAAAATATTTTTATATGAGACTGTCACTGTAGCGGAAACTGCTGTCGTAGATATTTCAGTAAGAAAGGTAAGTGACCTTGACGTAATGCGTTTTGGGCGCCCAGCTGAGAGGTAGTCGTCTGACAAAAGAAAGCCATTAGGTGTAGAAAAAAAGAGGCCATTATCCTCGCTATTGACATTCCTTTGTAGAAAGCATCGCAAATACGACACGCTCATTACTTGGAAAGGTACTTACATCTGCACACCTGACTATGACAAGCGTCTTTCCACGAGAATTGAGAGAATTTCTACTAACTTATGAAATGCCACATGACTATTGAATGATATTTTTATGCTTTGTACATAGTTGCTTATCTCATTTGATATCTGTTTTCCAGCTGTGTTACAACATTGGTTTTATAAAATAAAATAAAATGCATTTGCTAATGTGAACACTGTCAACAGATCTATTAAATAATTACTTTATGATCCACATTCTTCGAAAAAGCAGCTCTGGGAATAGAAAGAACAATAAGAAGGGACTAATAACAGTAACTGCATATATACTTTTCTTTTCAAGTACTTGGTAATTTTTTGTAGAATTAGTTTTTGTGGTGCACCACTTTAATGACATAGATATTAAGATGTGTATAGACATTTCCCTTATCTGCATTGTTGTCTTTAGTGTAATATTTTTTCTGCTTGAGCTTTGTCATGTTTAGATACAATTTATTGCTTTTGCTTCTGCTGTTTGCCGGGCATAGTGTTATTAAATTTCGCTTTGTATTACTCTGTTAATCTAGTTTTACTACTGATTTATTTTTCTTGTTTGCTGCGCATTGCCTTATATTAGTTGTAATATTCCATTTGCTTTGCTAATTTATGCTGCTTCCTTTGCAATTTTCCATTTTTTTTTGTCATTGCTGTTTGTGTCAATTGTTTTGTGCTGCTGCATTGCCTCGTCCCTTAGTTTAGCATCTGAGCTCAGTAGATTTAAGTTAGCTTAAGAGGGGGTAGCCTATAAGAGAATGAGTTGCGATGAATTTGAAGAAATGCACTGAGAGGCTATACGAGAAAAGTACAGAAAGCAGGTATGATAGGACTTTTGGAAATAATGAAGAATGAAGGGAGATCTCCGAGAAGTAAAGAAAGTTTTGTTTGCAAAATACTGCAGTAAAACAAACCCTGTCCTTTCCTTGTGATATCCCACTATGTGTTTGTGTACCCTTGTGTATTTATGTTCTTCCTGTCTTTATATGTTTATCTGATAAGACTTATGTTGTAGAATTTTTCTAATACTCAGCTACATGAACTATGATGAGGAATACTGTTATCCTCAAATATAATTTGCATTAATAATATGTTATTTTCTTTGTAAAGATGTTTAGACATTATTTATTCTGTTCTGTTTTTTTAATGCTCATGGGTGAAGTTGATGTTTCGAAAGTTACTCTGATCTTTTATGTATGTACTCATGTCATAATTCCTGTAACACTGATGTATATGTTATTTCGATTCTTTTTTTAAAGCCTGTACTACAAATGTTATCTGTATTGTTATGTTCTTTAATTATGTATTTTGTACCTTTGTTATTGTATTCTCATGTTATAAAATTGTAATTGACACCAGTTCATCATATTATTAACTTGTAAGTTACATTTAACTGCACGCGTTTCTGTTGGTCATAGTATATGGACAATATGTGAGAAGTAGGGACTGTTAGTGATTGCACGTGTGTTAATAATTCAGCAAGGGACTGGATAACTGCATTGCTGGTTCTAAGGACAATTTCAAAAACTTTGTGAGTGCACAAATGGTGGTTATGGACTTGCTGTATTCTCCGCAAGACTCTTCGATGGTGATTGTGCACCTGCACAGTTGCAACAGATGGCTGCTGGCCGTCTCTACAAGGACTACAGTGGGTCTGCATCTTTGATGGCCCACCATTACCATTATTTCTACAAGGACTACAGTGGGTCTACACCTTTGCTGACTCACCAATACCATTATTTCTACAAGGACTGCAGTGGGTCTGCACCTCCGGTGGCCCACCAATACCACAATCTCTACCAGGACTACACTGGGTCTGCTCTGTGATGACCTACCTACCAATATTCTTCAAAACTTCGACTGACTCTGCTGTGGGTTTGCTCTGTTGTGGCCCATTACCTGTCTGCATGTCAAGAGTCAGCACTGTCTTTCCGTTGAAAGGACAACACTACTTCTTCAAGATTGCATGGAAATCCACTACTTCCGTGTGCATTTTCTTTTACTGCTCAGACTTTGAGAACAACACTGCAATGTTACTGTGATGAATGATAAGGACTGTCTTTATGGACTGTGAGAAAATTTTAGCTTTTGACCAACATTGCATCAATAAGTGTGTGCATTTGTTATCTTTGTTATTGTAATTATGAAAAATTTTATCAAATCATTGTTGGCCACTGCCAAAAACAATTTGTAAAATTTTTTGTGGGGAGCATGGGGGCTATGTAAGTAGGCTGTTTATGTTTTTTTATTGGTAACGCCACCTCTGTATGAAAATCACTGGCTGTGCTGTGTGCAGTCTGTGGCTGCTTTGCATTGTTGTAATACTCGTCATTGTAGTGTTAGGCAGCAGGATGCGAACAGCGCGTAGCGTTGCGCTGTTGGAGGTGAGCCGCCAGCAGTGGTGGATGTGGGGAGAGAGATGGCGGAGTTTGGAAATTTGTAAGATATGCAATGATCTGTTATGTATATTATGATTTTTCAACACTATTAAGGTAAATACATTGTTTGTTCTCTATTAAAATCTTTCATTTGCTAACTATGCCTATCAGTAGTTAGTGCCTTCAGTAGTTTGAATCTTTTATTTAGCTGGCAGTAGTGGCGCTCGCTGTATTGCAGTAGTTCCAGTAACGAAGATTTTTGTGAGGTAAGTGATTTGTGAAAGGTATAGGTTAATGTTAGTCAGGGCCATTCTTTTGTAGGGATTTTTGAAAGTCAGATTGCGTTGCGCTAAAAATATTGTGTGTCAGTTTAAGCACAGTCATGTATAATTGTTCAAAGGGAACGTTTCACTTAAACCTAACTAACCTAAGGACATCACACACATCCATGCCCGAGGCAGGATTCGAACCTGCGACCGCACATTTACAGTATATATATACACACACACACACACACACACACACACACACACACACACACACACACACAAAGAGTGTAGCGGGTATAAGTGATAAGTGACGACATTTCTGTTGGTGACTGAGGACGGTTACCGAACAACATTACACCAGTATTTACATCATTTGCAGACTAATATGGTTCAAATGGCTCTGAGCACTATGGGACTTAGCATCTGAGGTCATCAGTCCCCTAGACCTTAGAACTACTTAAACCTAACAAACCTAAAGACATCACACACATCCATTCCCGAGGCAGGATTCGAACCTGCGACCGCAGCGGTCGCACCGTTCCAGACTGTAGCGCCTAGAACCTCTCGGCCACCCCGGCAGGCGCAGACTAACAATTACACCTCTTACAGATTGTTTATTTTTAGGCTGGTAACTCCAAGTATGTCTTTCATGCTTATATTATCCTGGGCAGCAGGTCATGTGTTGAAGTGTGGGCATGAAATGGTTAGTCTGTACTGACAGGGTAGTCCACTTAATGGCACAGTAATGACCATGCAGTAAACATCAGATAGTAACGTTTGTGACATGTTTATGGGGAAACTGTTCAACACAGTGAAAAAGCAACCAGCACACTGATGTGTGTACATATGAAGGTACCGCAAATAAAAATGTCTGAACTTATACCTGTTACACTATATACGATTTTCTAGTAAGCTTTGTTGTGGATAAGTACACTATGTGATCGCAAGTATCCGGACACCCCCAAAACATACGTTTTTCATATTAGGTGAATTGTGCTGCCACCTACTGCCAGGTACTCCATATCAGGGACCTCAGTAGTCATTAGACATCGTGAGAGAGCAGAGTGGGGCGCTCCAAGGAACTACCGGACTTCGAACGTGGTCAGGATATTGGGTGTCACCTGTATCATACGCCTGTACGCGAGATTTCCACACTCCTAAACATCCCTAGTTCCACTGTTTCCGATATGACAGTGAAGTGGAAACGTGAAGGAACGTGTACAGCACAAAAGCGTACAGGCCGACCTCGTCTGTTGACTCACAGAGTCCGCCGACAGTTGAAGCGGATCGTAATGTGTAATTGGCAGAAATCTATCCAGACCATCACACAGCAATTCCAAACTGCATCAGCATCCACTGCAAGTACTACGACAGTTAGGCGGGAGGTGAGAAAACTTGGATTTCATGGCCGAGCGGCTGCTCGTAAGCTACACATCACGCCGGCGAATGCCAAACGAAGCCTCGCTTGGTGTAAGGAGAGTAAACAGTGGGCGAGTGAACAGTGGAAAAAAGTTGTGTGGAGTGACGAATCACGGTACACAATGTGGCGATCCGATGGCAGGGTGTGGGTATGGCGAATGCCCGGTGAACGTCATCTGCCAGCGTGTGTAGTGCCAACAGTAAAATTCAGAGTCCCTAGTGTTATGGTGTGGTCGTGTTTTTCATGAAGGAGGCTTGCACGCCTTGTTGTTTTGCGTGGCACTATCATAGCACAGGCCTACACTAATGTTTTAAGCATCTTCCCGCTTCCCACTGTTGAAGAGCAATTCGGGGATGGCGATTACATCGTTCAACACGATCGAGCACCTGTTCACAATGCATTGCCTGTAGCGGAGTGGTTACACAACGATAACATCCTTGTAATGGACTACCCTGCACAGAGTCCTGACCTGAATCACACAGAACACCTTTGGGATGTTTTGGAACGCCGACTTAGTGGCAGGTCTCGCCGATAAACATCGATACCTCTCCTCAATGCAGCACTCCGTGAAGAATGGGCTCCCATTCCCCAAGAAATCTTCTAGCACCTGATTGAACGTATGCGTGCGAGAGTGGAAGCTGTCATCAAGGCTAAGGGTGAGCCAACACCGTAATGATGGAAGGCGCCACGAACTTGTAAGTCATTTACAGCCAGGTATCCGGATACTTTTGATCACATAGTGTATATTTAGTAAGTCTAATATGGTCTGAAGTCAAGAGAATAATAAACACTGTGAGTTAAAATACTTATTGTATACAAAAGTGCACAGTTTTACAAGAATTAAGACGCTGAAATATAAGTAGACACGTCTGCTAGAAATTTTTTAAAAAATCACTTCCTTGTAAAATCTTAAACCCAACAGAAACCGTAACGTAAAAGATATACTTTCCTACATCTGATATATGCCATATTATGGTACAGCTTTAATCCTGTTCTTACTATGTATAAGTGAATCCATTCCTTCTTTTATTGCCCTTGAACGTATTTAGGGAAAAATAAACGCCAGTAATTACACGGTTATTTGTTGCAGTAAGTGGTAGTAACACATGATACTTTATATACTATCACTAATGTTTTTTCAGTCCTCTAAAGCGGTATGGTTAAAGATTCCAGCAAAGAAAACGTTTTGAGATGGTAATAAAGTTAGATTTAATAAAATTCTGAGCGTTTCTTTAGTAATTGAATCATATTTCTGCTATTTTAGTATTTTTCAGGTGGCACGTGGTAATATGTTATGGTGCTGTCTCACATAATGCAAAATAAAGCTGGGCTCCGTGTATAAATCGCTGGAAGATGCAATTGTCTCATATATTGTCGTTGTCAGTGAGCTTGATGCTCTTTGGCGTCGACACGCCACGGACGTATGACACTCTTTGGGCCAAGACAGTGCGTCATTTCGTCGTAGAACATACACTGTAAAATTGTAAACTATTCGGACGGCCGCAGTGGCCGAGCGGTTCTAGGCGCTTCGGTCTGGAACCGCGCGACCGCTACTGTCGCAGGTTCGAATACTACCTCGGGCATGGATGTGTGTGATGTCCTTAGGTTAGTTAGGTTTAACTAGTTCTAAGTTCTAGGGGACTGATGACCTCAGATGTTAAGTCCCATAGTGCTCAGAGCCATTTGAACAATTTTTGTAAACTGTTCAAGAGCAGGTTGCGGGATCGGAATATGCTGTGTGACTATCGCGACACAGTTTATGCTTTCTCAACCCTGGATGAGTGCGTAACTACAGTACATGTGAAAATGGAGTATCGTCACGTTGACACTATTTAAAAACCACACGCTTTGGTTACCACGCTAATTAAGTAAACTTTTGCAGACAGATCACAGTTCTGCAAACAGAACATATTGGTGTCAATCCCTTCTCGTAACACGGTCTTCTACCAAAATAAGATGGAAAGCTGTCCGGTATACTGACGGAGAGAAACTACAAAATATTTTTGTTCTTTTGATGAAATTGCTGCTGGCTCTACGCTTCTCAATGTATTGTTAGCTTCAGATTCCCGTCTCCAATTTCCAGCCCAATAAAGGATGCATAATCTTCCGCAAAATAATTACTATTTCACCAATTAATTTTGCACCTGCACCGTTCCGTTTACAAGTTTCGATCAAGACTGAATTCCTTCACCTGTTACTTAAAAAATTTATCACGGGGTTAACTTTCTCTTCTGGATCAGAGAGTCAGAATACACAGAAATTACATACAGTTACACTTACAGAATAATACAACTAATTCATACGACATATTACATCACTTTTCATTTACATTAAAACATGAAATAAATAAAATTTACTTAAATGCATAACTAATTACTAGTATAGTATACATTTTGGCTAAACCCTTAACTGGTGCAACGTTGCTTGGTGATAAGAGAAGTGCTGAAAATATGCCTGTTATAGGCCTTTGGGCATCAGATACTTCCTATTTTCTATCCTTTCACAGAGTTAGAGCACAGGCTCTTCTTATCTTACAGCATTTAATCTTAGCGATTTCACTAGAACACCAGTGCAGTTTTTGTCGTTCTACTTTAGATCTGAGTGTAAGAGCAGTCTGCATAGATTTATAAGGTACTATCAAGCTGAAAAGTATGCGAATGACCTGAAGTGCGTTCCGTCAGATTTGCATGCAGTCACATACCGAAATTATCTTTCATGTTGAAAGGTCTCTGTTGGATTCCTTTCATGTTTAATTTCTTAAATCTGTTGTCATTTACGGCATAAATTCCTCTTCTAAATTTACTGTGGCGTTTCTGACTATCTGGGAGGAGACTGAGTAGTGGAACGTTTACTTTTACACATAAACAAGAACGATCTGTCACACTACTACACTTTAAAACACAGTTTATATGTAAAAGTAAACGTTCCACTACTCAGTCTCCTCCCAGATAGTCAGAAACGCCACAGTAAATTTAGAAGAGGAATTTATGCCGTAAATGACAACAGATTTAGGAAATTAAACATGAAAGGAATCCAACAGAGACCTTTCATAATGTGTAACGTTGTAGCTTTGATTTTGCTATGTAAGCGGTACTGCTAGCCAATAAAAGCGGGTTAAAAGCTGTGAGCTGTCTGGGGAAGTTAATCTTGCATTACTAAGCAACTGTTTCATCAGGTATCTAGTCTAGGTTTACCAAATTCCCAAACAGACTAACATTAATGATAATCTTTTAATAGTCATACAACAACCGGATATATATATATAAGAGAATTTAAATAAAAAGAAAGAAATCAGTTTGTATTTGGAAATTTATTTTAAGATTGATCATTGAAATTTCAGCATATTACACTTGATTCCTAACTAAACTGGTGCCTTATTTAGGATTGTGAAAATGTGAGATTGCAATCTTACGGAACACATCAAATATGGAGCCAAGATTGGGAGACTGCATACAACACTGCATTCATAAAACAACACACAAAGAACATTGAAACGCATGCAAGAGAAAGTTAACCACTACAAACAGATTCAAATTTTCACCCAAAGAAATTACGTTCGTAGCACAATCCTGTCCGTCATGTAATTACCACACACTGGTATACTAAATTCATACTAACTCTCTGTGAAATCTTCCCAAAAAGAATAGCTGAGGGCTACTTTGATGATTACACCACATGCTTCACGTGGTCAACTTGGTTTACACAAAACGTATAACTCCACAATAATTTTGATAGTTAAAATAAATTAGATCGAAAAGCAATTTACAAAAGAAAAACCTCGAACTGGTTACTAACGTCTTACTGTTAACCTGACGAGTCAAAGAGCACGTGGTACTGATCTCGCAAAGTACACCCACGTGGGTTGAACATAAAGAAAAGTTGCTATATTGAAAATATTGTCAAGACGAGACGTTATAATCACACAAGCATTCGCATTTAAGATTGATCTTAGTTAGAGTTACTGATCAACACCTGGATCCACTTTACTCACAAAGTAGTGACAAAGCAACTACCAGAAAATAATCTGAACTTCACACGAGAATTGCATTGCGCTGCAATTTAAGATAACATTAGATATTTTAGAGCTAAACCTGAAATAAAGGTGATTAAATTTTCAGCTATGCTGAACTTAAGAAATCCGTTGTCCTACGGACTTAGCAGACACGCGCTTAGCCGGAGATCTTACCACTTCAGACGCTCGCCACGGACCAACTGACCTGCGCTCCTACCGAGCGTGCTTCCTGAGGGTGGCTCACAAATACAAACGGAAGTGGCCAGAGGGGCAGCTTCCTATACCAACATGACAATGGACGGACAGGACCATATTAAGGATAGAAACCTCTTTGCTTTTAGAAAGCGTAGCTACCTGTTCCGACGTTGGTCCTACTGTTCTCTAGCAGACAGCCTTGTCTGCTACCCTCAAGCATGCAACTAGAAATACATTTGCTCATTCATCCTCTCACACAAAAGGGAAGGGGGATGACAGTATCTTATCATATACAGTATATAAAAGAAAGCGGATGTAGGTTCCGTATGAGACTGTGTGACATGAATTACATACACTCCTGGAAATTGAAATAAGAACACCGTGAATTCATTGTCCCAGGAAGGGGAAACTTTATTGACACATTCCTGGGGTCAGATACATCACATGATCACACTGACAGAACCACAGGCACATACGGATGTCGGCACTAGTACAGTGTATATCCACCTTTCGCAGCAATGCAGGCTGCTATTCTCCCATGGAGACGATCGTAGAGATGCTGGATGTAGTCCTGTGGAACGGCTTGCCATGCCATTTCCACCTGGCGCCTCAGTTGGACCAGCGTTCGTGCTGGACGTGCAGACCGCGTGAGACGACGCTTCATCCAGTCCCAAACATGCTCAATGGGGGACAGATCCGGAGATCTTGCTGGCCAGGGTAGTTGACTTACACCTTCTAGAGTACGTTGGGTGGCACGGGATACATGCGGACGTGCATTGTCCTGTTGGAACAGCAAGTTCCCTTGCCGGTCTAGGAATGGTAGAACGATGGGTTCGATGACGGTTTGGATGTACCGTGCACTATTCAGTGTCCCCTCGACGATCACCAGTGGTGTACGGCCAGTGTAGGAGATCGCTCCCCACACCATGATGCCGGGTGTTGGCCCTGTGTGCCTCGGTCGTATGCAGTCCTGATTGTGGCGCTCACCTGCACGGCGCCAAACACGCATACGACCATCATTGGCACCAAGGCAGAAGCGACTCTCATCGCTGAAGACGACACGTCTCCATTCGTCCCTCCATTCACGCCTGTCGCGACACCACTGGAGGCGGGCTGCACGATGTTGGGGCGTGAGCGGAAGACGGCCTAACGGTGTGCGGGACCGTAGCCCAGCTTCATGGAGACGGTTGCGAATGGTCCTCGCCGATACCCCAGGAGCAACAGTGTCCCTAATTTGCTGGGAAGTGGCGGTGCGGTCCCCTACGGCACTGCGTAGGATCCTACGGTCTTGGCGTGCATCCGTGCGTCGCTGTGGTCCGGTCCCAGGTCGACGGGCACGTGCACCTTCCGCCGACCACTGGCGACAACATCGATGTACTGTGGAGACCTCACGCCCCACGTGTTGAGCAATTCGGCGGTACGTCCACCCAGCCTCCCGCATGCCCACTATAAGCCCTCGCTCAAAATCCGTCAACTGCACATACGGTTCACGTCCACGCTGTCGCGGCATGCTACCAGTGTTAAAGACTGCGATGGAGCTCCGTATGCCACGGCAAACTGGCTGACACTGACGGCGGCGGTGCACAAATGCTGCGCAGCTAGCGCCATTCGACGGCCAACACCGCGGTTCCTGGTGTGTCCGCTGTGCCGTGCGTGTGATCATTGCTTGTACAGCCCTCTCGCAGTGTCCGGAGCAAGTATGGTGGGTCTGACACACCGGTGTCAATGTGTTCTTTTTTCCATTTCCAGGAGTGTATAAACTGTGTTTTAAAGTGTAGTAGTGTGACAGATCGTTCTTGTTTATGTCTAAAAGTAACACGTTCCACTGCTCAGTCTCCTCCCAGATGGTCAGAAACACCACAGTAAATTTAGAAGAGGAATGTATGCCGTAAATGACAACAGATTTAAGAAATTAAACATGAAAGGAATCCAACAGAGACCTTTCATAATGTAAACTCAAATTTATAACAATGGGTGACTTTTCTAAAATGTTACCACTCTCATTAGTTTCTGAGAGAAATAATCCCCATAACTCAACCACATAAATCATTCCGTAATCCTTCCCCAAAACTAAATTTTTAGCGAATAAGAGATTTTTCAAGAATACCTGGACTCCCACAATACAATGACAACTCAAAGTAATTTATGACTCTAAGAGATTTTTTTCAACCATCTGTTAACCGTCGTTTGCATAAATTTAATGAAGTAAACAGTTAGAAGACCACGATTAACAACGTCAGGTGCTCTATGGAAACCACCGACAACGTATCACCAGTAATTTCACTGTATTCGTGATTGAACATGGGTCTAGAGGGTGGGAGAAATGAAAGTGGTGAGGAGAACAGAGCTCCAGGGTAGAAAGAAACACACCAGAGGGAAGGACATACAGTAGTAACCAGACTACACCAGATGTTGAAAGTGACCACCAGTCATCTCTTGCCACTTTTGGGCTCTGGTTAGCAAGTTGCTGAATGCTGATCGAAGCTGGACTGCTGGAATTGCTGCAGTCTCGTCCGAAATGTTTTTGAAGGCTGTTATGTTTGTTGCGATAGACCTGAGACTTGAGAGCTCTCCACACGAAGTAATGGCACACTGACAGACTAGGTGACCGGGGTGGCCAGCTAGGGCCGCGACCAGACTGACTTCTGCCAACAACTCTGGCAGGCATGAAGATTGTGTACATGTGCTCCAAGATTCAGCCGGCTGTGTGGGCAGTTGCTCCAGCTTGTTGGGAGTAACTGTAGTTCTTTTCCTCCTCCGCTAATGCTGCCAATAGTATCCACTCGTCCGGGTCACTTTTATTTCCCCCCCCCCCCCTTTGTGCACTTAGAAGGACATCTAGCGCTCTTGTTATCTAACACAAAGTGTCATTAAAATAATGAGTAACTATTTGTGCATATGTTTAAACTATACAAGACATCACCAACTGTTTTGTTCTGGATCTATAGGCAATACAAACAAATCAAAGCCTTCATACATGACCGAGACTTGAACACAGGACTCATCTTCATTGCTTATTAGTCAGAAAGAGACGTGAGTACCTCATTTTTAACTAGTATCAGTAGTAAATCTGAACTTTAAGCAGCATGGCGACAATCTTTGTGCTGTGACAGGACTCCCACCCTCCAACTATTGTCCTTGTTAACGTACCATGAAAGATGTTAAATACAATCAACTGTTAGTTATCGTATCTTTTCAGCAGTAGGAAGAAGTTTGATCCTGAAATGACGAGATGAATGAATAATTTTTGATTGCCCAGGAATCGAAACCAATACCAGTCGCCTTTGTTTTCTAGTGAAAATTGACGTTAAATACAGGTTTCTTTCACCAGTAACGAGATTTGTGCATGATAGTACCAGAAATAACACAACTAAGAGTTCGGTGTTGGCTGGTAATCGAACACCACACATATCTTCTTTGACTACACGTGAAGACACGCCATCTATCAAATCCTTTTTCACCAGCACTTATGTGTGTCATATATGATCTTGAAATGGTATGATGAAATTGTTCTGTGTCTTGCTGTCAGTTGAAACCGTCCCATATCGTTACTGTTGACAACGAATGAAGAGACGGTGATAACCAAAATTATTTTGCACAAGGAATTTTATTTGTTCAGTCTAGCCCTTGAAAAGAAATGACAAAATTCTTGCGTTTGACCAGGATTCGAACCCAAACACGCGCCTTTCGCGGAGACATTGAAGAGTTTGGATTCTTGAGCAGACAAATATTTGATGGAATTGTGTCATCATGAAGGGATCAGATTATACAAAAGGGAAGATCAGAGTTCGAATACCTGTCCAAACCAACATACTCAACATTTCAAGCCAAAAAATAAATAAAAATAAAAATAAAAAATGAAATAAGTGTGCTGTGACATTAAATGGTGCTTGTTTAATTAACTAAAATAAAGTTTTTGCATGCTGACACTTCTGCTCTGTTGTGGCCTAAGCTGGCCTCTAGTCGATAGCAAACGGACACCATTCTCGATGTGAATGTCGGATTACTGTGAAATCTTATATTATTCACTTAGTGTTGCCAGAGGCGAGCAGGATTTGTTTGCTGCCTATTAAAAACCATTGGCTGAAGTGGGAATCCAACCCAGCTCCTAAGTATAGGAACCAACCGTCAATTCATCAGACCACGAAACTCTGCATGTGGCTTCGTCATGATTTTGTCATAACGCAGGTGGGCCATACCGGACGATAATTCTGACTCACTGAGTCCCTGGAGTGGATTACAGCCTGTTCAATACATTCATTTCATTGTTGGATTGAATCGACATTAAACAGCTACTTCAGCCATCTATACAAACTGCGAACTGGAAACTATGGAAATTTCCACCTATACTGTTTCCTTCCACCTTCCTTCCTTTTCTATCTGTTTGTGGTCAGCGGTGAGCACTGCAAAAAAAAGGCTGAATTACTGAAATCGATTCTTCAGTGAGTTAGTAAACCACACCTCTTCCGCCTGCTAACAGTATCAGTATCAAGGAAACATCAAACGAATTTAGCAGGATAATTCTGTAATTCTGCGTCACTCCAGACAGTAACTTGACTATCAAACGATTGTCAGACAGATTCTACAATGCTGCGAAGTCCTAGTCATCCTCTAAGCAGGAAGGAATACGTTTCCACAGCCGATGTGCTTCTTGAGCTGCGTAGCAATCCAGGAGTGAAGGTTACTCATCCAAGACACAACGGAAACAGCCAACAAGCTGACCGATACCTAAAATACGACAAGTGTAAGCAAACGTGTATGAGCTTACCGAAACACCATTAATTAACAGCAGTGAGATATTGACTTGACAGTCCTTGTCATCATGGTTATAATTAATTTATTTTTCTTTTTGTCTGTAAGTTATCAGAATACCTGTATTTATACGTGAATGATCGAGGAGCATTTGCTACAATAAACTGCTATGTTGAGTATAAATCAGACAATAACTAACCATTATAATGAAGAGCTAAAACACAGAAAGTCCTTAAATAAAAATAAATTTAAAAAAACTAGCCTGTAGTGACATTTACACACAGCGATCCACAGCAAATTCTGGAGATATGAATACAGTGGCATAGATGGACAGACGTTGCTGGAATGTGTGGAGAATATCCAGGCGCTGCTGATTAATTAAGTCCAACCATCACGATTCATTAACAGGGTTCGTTGTCAGACAGATTAGTATCGAAACTTCCACAACAGTGTGTGAACTGCGTCAACAGTGTTCGTATCCCATACATAACATTGTCCATATTATGGTAGTTATTATGGAGCATGTTTCTTGTCACGGCTTCATTCAGTAGCTAATAAGAACAGTTCAAAAGTCACGCTCGTTCTATTGTACCTCTGGATAGAGTTGTGGCCAATGAATTCCTGCTCAGTGAGGGTACACATTGTGAGATGCTTGCACAAAACAATTTCAATAAAGAACATTTTAACTGATTATGTTTAACGTTTATTCGCCTTGCAGTCCAAAAAATAGCACTACCACAATACTACACAGAAAAACTGTTAAACATAGTCATTTACACTATGTAGACACTCGTTTGACGCACTATGCTGATGGACGAAGTGAAGGCCATACCTCAGCAGAAAATGAGTCACATGTTTCTCGTACAATGCGTTTGATCCCGGGTTCGATTCCCGGCGGGGTCAGGAATTTTCTCTGCCTCGTGATGACTGGGTGTTGTGTGATGTCCTTAGGTTAGTTAGGTTTAAGTAGTTCTAAGTTCTAGGGGACTGATGACCATAGATGTTAAGTCCCATAGTGCTCAGAGTCAATGCGTTTGAAGGCTGACTAGAGGCCAAATAAGAGATCGCTTCAGGATACATTTTTAGTTTTAGCTGATCTTTAAATAGATTCTTCATATTTTTTATACAGTGTAGCTGCAACTAATTAAGTACTTTCTAAATAGCTGCAACTACTTAAGTACTTTCTAAATAGCTGCAAGAGATTTTTCAGTCTTTTCAAAATGGTTGATTCATTAATTACCACAAATCATCAGACAGCTCTTACACGCTTCCTCAGGCTTTCGTTCGATTATTTGTTACTGCATTTGAAATAAATGACGCAAACGTAATCCCAAAAAATAGGATTCGTATGCTTCGATGCAGATGCGTGAGAATGATATGGTAAAAAATTACATTAAGTTTTTTTATAGAGCGACTAGCCTTTTCTATGGCTTTCCTCGTGTATGTTCTCGACGCATACTGAAAACACTTCCTTTTCACGCTCTCTGTGTCCACCTCTTCCTCCCTCTCTCAGCTCATCTCACCCTCCCACCTCTATCTGTTTATCTCCTCCCCCACACTCTCTGTCTCTTCATCTGCTCCTCCCCCTGTCTTTGTCTATTCCATCTACCCCTTCTCTCTGACCATATATCCCTGACCTCCCCCTCTAACTTTATCCTCCTCCCCCTCTGTCTCTTCCGCTTTGCCTCCATTTCTTTTTCCACCTGCCCACTATTCTCTACACCTTTCCCCTGTCTCACACATATCACCCTCCTCTCCTCTCTCTGTTCATTTTCTCCTCTGTCCATTCCCTCCGCTATCCGTCTCACTCTATTCCAAGCCATTCTCAATGGTACATGTAGCTCCTGCAATACAGTTCAGTAAAGAAGGCCAATACCATTCCCACAACATGCAGGCAGTCTACATGTTCGGGCCTGGAAAACTGTTTCTCGCCCCTGACATGTAGACAGCCCTGCATATCAGGTTGATTTTGTAGGCAAATACTATTTTAGCCTATATCTCCGCTCCTATTAGAGATAGCAGGTTATAAATCCCACAGTGATGATACTCGTGAGGCCTGCTGTTTCTGTGCCAAATTTGGTTGAAATCGTGCCAGGGGTGTTTGGGAGGCAATCTCAGACACATACACACACACACACACACACACACACACACACACACACACACACTGCTTTATACAGGGTGAAGCGAAATCCGCGCACTCGGGCTTCGCAGCGCGACTCCTCACATGCCAGCGATAAAAAAGTATCTCTCACAAAATTTCGTCTGGCGAGTACATACGGCAGTATAAGGACGTTACAGAGTGGCAATCTTGCAACACTCTAACTAGATGCATGGTAACCATCTCGGTCAGATTATTGCAGTACTGCTGTACAGTTTGTGCAGTGGATTGAATTTTGGGTTAGCATGCATGAGGTCGAGGGTTCGATCCTGGGTTGGGGTGCATTATTTTTTATTTGCTAATTTCATTCAAACATATCATGCTGCAATATACACCGTTTTGGTCTCGCGGTTCTAGGCGCGCAGTCCGGTACCGTGCGACTGCTACGGTCGCAGGTTCGAATCCTGCCTCGGGCATGGATGTGTGTGATGTCCTTAGGTTAGTTAGGTTTAAGTAGTTCTAAGTTCTAGGGGACTGATAACCACAGCAGTTGAGTCCCATAGTGCTCAGAGCCATCTGAACCATCTATACACCGTTTCTTAGGTCACATTTATCCTAAATTTACAACATTTTGTAACGCTGAACATAACAAATACGGGGTTAGACAATTAAGAAATAGACAGTTGAAACAAATGGCCTGTCATTGGACAGAATAACTACAAAACCACTATCAATTTCGAGATGCTAAAGATAATAGCACAGTACAATAACACAACATCTACTTTTCATTTATACTACAGGTAATACGAGCGCTCAGATTAACACATGAGCACCCAGTGACAATGATAATGTCCACATTAATAACCCATGATCTTTACAACAGAATACGTTGTTCCGAGAACAGCAGATGCTCAAAGCGACCTCCATGCACGTCCAAACGTTGCGCAACCCGACAGACCATACAGCTCTGAACACTTTGAAGCAAAGCTGCGCCCACAGTAACAAGAGCAACATAAACACGCGCTACCAATTCTTCCACATTTGTCGGTGGAGTAGAGTACACGTGCTCCTTCAGGTGTCCCCACAGGAAGGAATCCAGGGGATTCAGGCCATGTGAACGCTGTGGCCATACAACTGGACTTCCACGTCCGAGCTATTTCCCAGGAAATTTTCTGTGCAAATACTATCGCACATTAATTCAAGATATATAGCGGAACATCTTCCAGCGCACTAGGCAGATGGTCTGAGAGGAATACATAATACCGTCGTGTAGCCAACCTGTCAGGCAACATGTAGGTTGATACCAAAGCGAACTAGATATCCACGGTCGCAGGTCGCGTGCGGGTTAACCTCACACCAAAGGTGGGCATTGTGCATATTGAACACACCCTCAAGTGTGAATGCTGCTTCACGCGACCGTGTTACGGTGTTCACGAAGTGATAGTTGGCTTCCTATTGTTGTTGGAACCATTCATAAAATTGCATCTGCTGAATGCGATCTGCAGAACGCGGGTGTGGCGTGAAAGCATAACGATAGGGGTGCAGCCCATGCTCGTGCAGCACGTGAACGACCGTGCCTCGCGAGACATGCAGCTGCCTTGCTACGCTAGGTGTAAATCGCTGAGGTTCTTGGTGTATGACCCCCACAATAGCTTCCTCAGTAGTTGGAGTACAGCGAGTCCGTGGACGACCTCTGCCACGCAGTGGTCGAATGAGAGAACCTGATTCTCGAATGCGCAGCTCCAGACGACGAAACACATTTTGATTTGGATGGCGTTGACGAGGATATCTAGCAGCATATTCACTAGCGGGAACACCATCCCGGTTGCGAGATGCACCGAGGATCAGAAGCATATCCACATATTCATCGTTTGTGTATGACATACGTTTGCCACTCTGGTTTAGAGGTTTACAATGAGAAAATTCGGTACGTGTACGCATGTACATTGGAGTCAGTCACGGGCGCGTTACTCCGCTCACAAGTAGTCCCTGTTTGATGGACAGCGCATACAGTATAAACACTCCGTCAGTCCTGTGCGCTGTTCCACCTAACGTGCATTACTCCTGACAGGTATTGTTCTGCATGATTCATCCCGATAGCGCTAATTGTGAAATGTTCGGTTTCGAATTACCATGTTTCTCCCAATGGTAATAGACGTGATGTTTCCACAATCCCATCGATAGAATAATAGTAACAATAACAATATGAATGCATTGAGATACGTACTAAACAGCATTAGGTTACCAGACTTGATGTTGAAACGCATAAATAGTGGGACCATGGTGATAACACATACGAATAATAACCGAGTTTGGAATTATTCGCAAAGCGCGTTGCTAGTCCTACTGGTAACGAAGGCCCTAACGAAATGTAAAGGACCTGAACGAGGCAAGAATAATAGTTGGTACTAATCTGTGGGACCATTGGAGGAGGGTACAAAGAAAACAGGTTTCGCATCTAGTAGATGAAGTGGTGCAAAAAAATTCACGCCCACGACGTGGAAAGGGCTACTTTCAAAGCTAATCAGTCTTCCATTTCTACGATTGTAGTATGTAAGTGCAAATGTTTTTTAGAGGATCCGCTGCATTCGCTGTTGACGATTAAGATGCCAGATACCGTACCACCTGGACATTTACCAAATAAAATTGGCTCGAACCATCGATCTCCTGCATGCTAACTCAAAACTATGTCCACTGCACCAACTGCACAGCACTAGTGACTTGTACTGTGAGAGGTAGTTACCATACATACGGTTACAGTGTTGCCAGACTGCCACCCTTTAACGTCGTCCTTCTGCCGGATGTACTCGCCGGACGAAATTTTGTGACATACATTTTTTTTATCGCTGGTATGTGAGGAGCCGCGCTGCGAAGCCCGAGTGCGCGAATTTCGCTTCAGCCTGTATACATAAACAGACTGACGACAGACACTTCATTGGTGTCATAAGATTTTAGCATACGGGTTGACAATTGCAGTATCAATAGTAGTAGTAACCGCCATTGGCATCACCATCAAACTATGGATGTGAAATTAAAGGATCCCAATCAACAGACGTAACTACAGCCGATGAAAATTTTGCTAAATTCTTTTGAGAAAACAATGGCCTTTCCTAAACCTAGTATCCATCTGTTATAACTTCGCTATCGTCGCGAAATTTAGTTTTGACAAAAAAAAAATATAGGCTGGTTCATAGACTATGTTTGAAATATCTTCGACAACCTTTATCTTGACGATTATTTAACGTACCGAGCTACAGCTCGCTTCAGACTCGATACCTTGACGGTAAATGTGCGTATTACCGGAAAATGAAGGCGTCGTCCATATCTGTTCTACATATCTGACTTACACCAATGAAAAGAAAGGGTTTTCCTTTATTTGATTATATTCCTGCTATTTAGTAATCGAACTCCAATTCCCCGTAACGAAATTACTCAAAACGGAGTTAGCAAAGAGACGCACTGGATACGAGAAAGAGTGAATGTATACATTGGTGTATGAACACAACTGACTACCAGCTATTTTACTGCGCTTAATCGACGACACGGAAAGTGTCTGCGGAAATCGGAGAGCCATTCGGAAAGAGTAGAGGGAAGCAGTGAACTGGCAGGACCGTTTGGCGACAACGGATTTTCCGGAGAGTGGCTGCGGCCGTCTCGTCCTCCGAAATCCCGGCCATCCGAAGACGAAATGAAAACGCAGCCGCGTGGAAACGGGCGGCGGAGGCGGCGTGATGAGCCGGCGGTCATTACGGCTTATCAGATGGCCGGCGCTACCTGCGACCGGCCTCTTAACGCGCCCACCACCCGATCTAATCGAATCGCGCCTCGCCAGTAATGCCGGACAAGAGATTCTCATCGAAGGCGCCGCTCAGCCCTTCGCTTTTGCCAGTAACACTTCACCTAAACGCGTTATCTGCGGGTACGGAGAGATACGCCAACAGTCTCTTTTATGTACTTCTTTTCTATGGAGAACCGATATACAATCATACACAGTTTCTTCACAAATATATGATATGCTCGAAATTTTTTGGCTAACCGAACCCAGTATGTTATACTGATAGGAGAGACTTCGACAGAAGAGAAAATAAGATCGGCTATGACCCAACATGGCGTAACAGGACCAATAATGTTGTCAATATAAACACATCGGAAAAATATTTTTCATCCCCGGGAGAAATCACATTAATAGCTTCTTTTTTTATCTATTTATTAAACATGTCCCATTACAATGTAATATTACGTGTTTGAAAGTTAACATAAAACGCTATCAGTAGAATTTGAGATCAACAAGGCTCATACAACTCATGTGCTTTCATCAGGTGCGTTACGTTCCAAATACACTCCTGGAAATGGAAAAAAGAACACATTGACACCGGTGTGTCAGACCCACCATACTTGCTCCGGACACTGCGAGAGGGCTGTACAAGCAATGATCACACGCACGGCACAGCGGACACACCAGGAACCGCGTGTTGGCCGTCGAATGGCGCTAGCTGCGCAGCATTTGTGCACCGCCGCCGTCAGTGTCAGCCAGTTTGCCGTGGCATACGGAGCTCCATCGCAGTCTTTAACACAGGTAGCATGCCGCGACAGCGTGGACGTGAATCGTATGTGCAGTTGACGGACTTCGAACGAGGGCGTATAGTGGGCATGCGGGAGGCCGGGTGGACGTACCGCCGAAGTGCTCAACACGTGGGGCGTGAGGTCTCCACAGTACATCGATGTTGTCGCCAGTGGTCGGCGGAAGGAGCACGTGCCCGTCGACCTGGGACCGGACCGCAGCGACGCACGGATGCACGCCAAGACCGTAGGATCCTACGCAGTGCCGTAGGGGACCGCACCGCCACTTCCCAGCAAATTAGGGACACTGTTGCTCCTGGGGTATCGGCGAGGACCACTCGCAACCGTCTCCATGAATCTGGGCTACGGTCCCGCACACCGTTAGGCCGTCTTCCGCTCACGCCCCAACATCGTGCAGCCCGCCTCCAGTGGTGTCGCGACAGGCGTGAATGGAGGGACGAATGGAGACGTGTCGTCTTCAGCGATGAGAGTCGCTTCTGCCTTGGTGCCAATGATGGTCGTATGCGAGTTTGGCGCCGTGCAGGTGAGCGCCACAATCAGGACTGCATACGACCGAGGCACAAGGGCCAACACCCGGCATCATGGTGTGGGGAGCGATCTCCTACACTGGCCGTACACCACTGGTGATCGTCGAGGGGACACTGAATAGTGCGCGGTACATCCAAACTGTCATCGAACCCATCGTTCTACCATTCCTAGACCGGCAAGGGAACTTGCTGTTCCAACAGGACAATGCACGTCCGCATGTATCCCGTGCCACCCAACGTGCTCTAGAAGGTGTAAGTCAACTACCCTGGCCAGCAAGATCTCCGGATCTGTCCCCCATTGAGCATGTTTGGGACTGGATGAAGCGTCGTCTCATGCGGTCTGCACGTCCAGCACGAACGCTGGTCCAACGGAGGCGCCAGGTGGAAATGGCATGGCAAGCCGTTCCACAGGACTACATCCAGCATCTCTACGATCGTCTCCATGGGAGAATAGCAGCCTGCATTGCTGCGAAAGGTGGATATACACTGTACTAGTGCCGACATTGTGCATGCTCTGTTGCCTGTGTCTATGTGCCTGTGGTTCTGTCAGTGTGATCATGTGATGTATCTGACCCCAGGAATGTGTCAATAAAGTTTCCCCTTCCTGGGACAATGAATTCACGGTGTTCTTATTTCAATTTCCAGGAGTGTATAAAATTAGAATGTGCCAAAACTTATTAATCAACTTAAACATAAAATTCATATCTACGTGTAATGATTTGTGTCTTTAAGATATTCACTGCTTAAATGAACACTGAAGTATGGATATGAGCACTCTGTGTTTTGAAAAAAATCTAATAACTGAGTCAGTGACTGTGCGACCTACAAGTACAAAGCTGTTAGGCTTCCACCATACATGCAGGTGTTTCAAGGCATGTATGAAGTTATAGGCGACACTAAGTATTCTCATCCAACTGCGAATCTTATCGAATTAGAAAATGTATAAAAACCTGTTGTGAATTTATGAACTAAGTCTGATTTATTTATATGTCATCGTTGTTATTATTCAGTTATCTTCTTTCTGAGAGTATCGCTCACTGACGTTGAATTATTACAGTCAGAAAGTAGGTGACCAATAGTTTGATCCTCTCCATTATATGTGCACAGCGCGTCTTCAGATATTAGGAAACGTTTATAATAGGCTTTCAGTTTTCCATGGCCCCCTAACATGACTGTTCAATTCGGTAATTGTGGTAGCTTAATTGTAAACATTGGTCGACCGTAGGGAAATACTATTTCGTGTTTACTCCGCTTACAGTTCCTTGCCACTCAGTCTCCCATTTGTTTCTAAACTCTTCTCTCAGTCTGCTCATTATTGCACCTATAGGTAGTTGAGTGCAACTAACTGTTCTGCGTGATCGGGCTGCTCTCTTAGCTAGACTATCAACTAGTTCATTACCCATACCCGTGTGTTAGCGTGAACCCAACCTAAATTTACCTTCCAACTGTGCTTCTGTAATCTTCTGATTTTGGATAGTATGTCTTCAATCAAAAAGTTATGACTCTTCGAATTTCGTAAAGAATCAAGTGTTATCCTGCTGTCAGGCTGGAATATTGCAACTCTATCATTAATCGTTAGAATTGTTATCGACTAAAGCGAATATACGAGGATGTGCTGAAAAGTAGCCCCTCTGAATTTTTTATTCTGTTCTCAATATAGGTTGAGGCATTACTCGATCGGCTTTCTCGCTTCGCTGGCGCAGGTTGCAATCCTCTGCCGCTGGAGCGCTTCTAATTGTAACGTGTAACATGGCGGTGTCTAATTTAACTATGTCGGTGCGTGAAAACAGGGTGTCGTAATCGATATGCGAATTCGAAGAGCTCGTCCACATACGGAGCACCCTCTCCTTCAGCATGACAATGCCACACCACACACGAGCGCTGGACATCTCCAACAATCAGATGCCTTGGGTTCAGTGTCACTGATCATCCTCCATACAGCCCCGACTTGGCCCCATCCCATTTTTATATGTTTCCAAAACGTAAAGAACATCTTAGAGGATTTCTCTTTAATAGTGAAGGAGCTGTGTAAGTAGAAGTAAGGCTGTGGCTCCGTCGACAAATTCAGACATTCTACAGCGTCGATATCCACAAACTGGTCTGTCGTTGGGAGAAATATGTTCGTTGTCTGGCTGACTATGTGGAGAAATAAATATGTAGACATGAAGAATAAAGATGTAGAACGTTAACAAAGTTTGTTTTATTTAAAAATCTATAAGAGTTTTAGCATAAAATACTCGGAGACATTACTTTTCAGCACGCCCTTGTAGAATAGCTAATTGTTCTGTTTGGTTTCCTGACCATGCTAATGTTCTGAGTTCGGCGAGGAAGAGTGTCCAATAGTTTCTCCAGTTGTTTCATATCCAGATGAAGCCTCTTACTGATCCGGTAAATCTAGTGAAGCGAGAGGATGTAGATCACTACTTTTTATCCACTGTTCCAAAGAGTTGCAGACAGTGTTCAATCTCCAGTTATTTCATATCCAGATGAAGCCACTTACTGTTCCGGTAAATCTAGGAAGCGAGGGGATGTAGATCACTACTTTTTATCAAAAAATGTCAAATTTGTGTGAAATCGTATGGGACTTAACTGCTAAGGTCATCAGTCCCTAAGCTTACACACTATTTAACCTAAATTATCCTAAGGACAAACACACACACACACCCATGCCCAAGGGAGGACTCGAACCACCGCCGGTACCAGCCGCACAGTCCATGGCGCGGCTACTTTTTATCCACTGTTCCAAAGAGTTGCAGACAGTGTCCAATAATTTCTCCAGTTATTTCATATCCAGATGAAGCCACTTACTGATCCGGTAAATCTAGGAAGCGAGGGGATGTAGATCACTACTTTTTATCAAAATATGTCAAATTTGTGTGAAATCGTATGGGACTTAACTGCTAAGGTCATCAGTCCCTAAGCTTACACACTATTTAACCTAAATTATCCTAAGGACAAACACACACACCCATGCCCAAGGGAGGACTCGAACCACCGCCGGTACCAGCCGCACAGTCCATGGCGCGGCTACTTTTTATCCACTGTTCCAAAGAGTTGCAGACAGTGTCCAATAGTTTCTCCAGTTATTTCTTATCCAGATGAAGCCACTTACTGATCCGGTAAATTTAGTGAAGCGAGGGTACGTAGATCACTACTTTTTATCCACTGTTCCAAAGAGTTACAGACATTTTCTACGAGATTAACCTCGGGCGAATTAGCTAGCCAGTCAAGGTGTGATAGGATGCCTGTGTGTTCGTGAAACCAGGAACGTATGCGTACAGCCCTGCGATCATGTTTGTTGACATCCTGGAAAGCAGGAGTGTCTACAGCATACTGATCATGACGATGTAGAAGAAACGGCAAATGAAGTTCATGGTTAACGTCCACAGCAATCTGAATGAGTGGCGTCAGGTAACAGCACGGAAAATAACAGTGTAAAATCACAGACCACGTCAGGAATGAACGTTGACCCATCTGCACTCAATGCGTTAAGTCATTTGAAAAGAGGCAAAATCGCAACTGCTCGGATCACGGTAGAGGAGAGTGTTGTATCTGGAGGATAGTGAACGTAAGAAAATATTATGTTTCCTAGTCAGAATTTAAATTTAGTAATTGATTTTAGACTTACATGAAGGAATCGGCACTAGATATCGCCATAGGCAGCTTTCGGCACTTTCTGCTGTTCTTGTTGTTGTAAGACATAAGGCTGTGCTTTGTACAGCGTTTGTAAATATAAAGGCCTGCTGGAAAGTAATGCCTCCGAATTTTTTATTTGAAAACCCTCTAAGCTTTTTAAATAAAATAAACACTATTTACATTGTACGTCTTTATTCTTCGTGTGCATATTTATTCTTAGATTTAGTCACCCTAGCGGCAAACACATTTCTCCCAAGAAGAGACCAGTTTGTTGATAGCGTCACGTATCTAGGATCGTAACGCTTAAGTAGATCTCATACGAAAGTGTAACAATGATGCTCAAGGAACACAATGTAAATCCTTTGAAGGAAGATGACATTGTTCTCGCAAAACCCCAGCGGATAATTATTCAGTCATACTGTATTCTGGCGACACTAAAACAAACACAAAATTATTCTGATTTTGACGGTGTAAAAGCTACATAATACACTGCCAACATTGCACAGCCACCTGCAGTTTCTTAACTCCAGTAGTCGTATTAAACTATCTCAATCACTTAAAAAACTCTTGATAGCAAATCACACGCGGCGTTGGCTCATTACTTCCACATATAAAGTGGCAACCATAATTCATTTTCTCTATTTCATCACAAGTAATGCAGTTTGCACTATGGTCTCGTATGTATCCGCTAACAGGACGTTAAAGGACTCGGAAGCTTCTGACGGGTCAAAGCTGATTTGAAACTCCAATGGCTCTTCTGTTTAGCAGAGCACCACAGTTCGGGGAATTTAATTTTGATGAATCCAGTATTTTTCTAACTCTCATTCTCTCTCTTTTCCAACTTTTTCCTTGTTCCTGTTTATTTCATTGGAGTGCTAGTGAGATACATAACAGGTAGTTTTATCTTGAGTCGCCTAGAGTTTTGTTCCTTACCGCGTCAGGAGTTTCGGAAGATAAAAATTCAGGTGGAGGATGATCGAAGAACGTTGAAGTAAGCTAGAGGGTGGCTGGATTGAACCAGAATCATTAGAATACAAAAAAATGTACAGATTGTTGTGGACTCTAAAATTTTAATTACAGTGCAGTAAAAATGTCAGTAAAATATTGTTTAAAAATCTGAGTAGTTTGATGAGTGGTCAAATAATACTATGAACTAGCGAAAATATTTGAGGGATAAGTTGTCGATTGTCATCTTCCGTACAACTCGTCGTCGTAACAGACACAGCCATTTGCGAAATGTTGCAGGATGTACACTTATTGGAAAACAAAAGCTATATATCAGCTGACGAGCTTTGAGCGATACTTCATGAACATCATATGAATAAATCAAAGATCGAAGCTATCACTCACGAAGCGGCGAAGTAAACGTACTTGCAGTGGGGGCCAAAACACACTTTTGCTTATCGCGAACTAGATCAGTGGCAGAAGAACTGTTTGGCCTTGGCACACGTGGCTTGCTGTTGCTGGTCTCTGATGACGTAGGCACAAGATCTCCCTCTACCATGGACATTCATTTATCCTGTTGGTTTTAACTTGAGCTTTTCCTTTATTTTCATTTCGAATATTTCTCAAGATAAAATTACTTTCCACTACAGTCCACCATAGCATGCAAAACTTCGACTGCTCGTAATGAAAAATGATGATGAACAAAAAGTTGGAAACCGAAAATAGTAAGAAACAACGACATGTTTTGAAACAATGTGATACATTTTATGACTGATAGCTATTTTTATAATTTCTCTTACCATAAAACCACGGAAACCTCAATATGTAGCACTGACAAAATAAATTTCGTATGGTAAGATCCTCATGAGTGAATACGTGTTTAAATGTGGTATTTAACATTTAGCCTTCTTCTCTAACGTCTTCAGTTTCAGCACCAGAACAATCCACAAGATATTGGATATAAAATTTGGGTCCATCCATTTCAGCTGAACTTTGTAGGATTTTCTGGCAGACTTTCACCGGGATCAGACGGGGAAATTGTTATGCGCTCGTGCATAATATTTGTTAAATATGTACGATTATTTATGATATTTCTTCTATTAGTTTCCCTACATTCTCTTTTGTAGCGGAGGTGTAGCAATTGTAACACCCCACCCGTCACTTATCTGGTTTTGGTGTGTGTTTACCACAGGTAATTGACTAAAAGATCAACAGAGAGTGCAAAACTGCCGCAATGTCGGATAATGCAAAGAAAGTAATAGGGCCCTGTGACTCCTGATTGAACTGCGGTGACAGTGATGACATTAATTGATTCACAATAGAGCCCTTTTAATTAAAAAGGGGTGCACATTGATGTTATATTCAGCTACTGAACACCAGATGCAAATGTTGAATATAAAATTAATTAAGAAAGTGACTTGGGATTTCAACTACTTGATTGAAAACAGGTGCAGTCGATTAGCACAGACTTATTTTAACTCACGACCTTCAATCATCACATTACATGACTCTCCTAACAGGCAGTGGTAATATATTGCGTTTGCGTGGAGTAAAGCGCGATAAATCAAAAGTAATTCCTATCGACTGACACAGGCGTAATGCGAAGTGCGAGAAGAATTCTACAATACACGGCCCATGAAACCCTCGTGGAAACTTTGCCGACGTGATCCAACAAATTAATCAGTGGCCGGAGCGGGCGCAATATCACCGAATTCAGCGTGGCGGGGCGGCGTCGTTATGCGGACGTCGGTTGACCTCGTGGTGCTGCAAGGCTGCGCTCGTCTATTCACTTCTAGCTATCTTGCTCAGTACATAGCTGACCCAAAACTTTCTATCTCCAAGCTCAATCGTTCCGTTTGCTAAGTCCTAAACTGCACAGACGCTCACTCTCTCTCAGGCAAGCTGAGTAAAGAACGCCACGTCTGCTGGGAATGGAAGACCCCTACGGAGACTTCTCCCAGTCCACTCTTCACCTCGGTTTCCCCTCCAGCAAAATCACTTACGCCAATTGCAGCGCAAGTCGCGTTAATTATGCGTCGCTTCCCAGCGCCGACCAATGCCTGCTCTGGGAAGGGAACAAATTCCCACAAAATTTCCCTTCCTCTCAACTTCTGCTATTTAGCTCCCCCCAGGCCACCCATCTCCCAGGAGAATACTTCAAATTCCTTGGTCCTACGTTCCCATCGGAGGCCGGCGTATTTCATTCTGTCGCTCTTCACCTGATTTACTTCAGACTCTGCTGACCATGAATTCAGCGTGAAGTTGCTATACTCACTAACACGCATATTTTGGCCTCTGTTGACCACTCCACCGTAGGTTTGCACTTCTTTCTCGCACGTTTCACTGAAGACGGGACGACGGACATTTATCAACAGGCGTACAAGTTCTCCATCTGCTTCCCGGTACACCAGCATGGGGTCAACCACCCACTCACTGCCACTCATCTTAAGGCAGCTGGAGGCCACACCCCGTTACCGCTTTCTCAGAGCTTGAGCCGCCATAAGCTGCCTATTGTCACTTCCCTTCGATGCTCCCCAGCCAGCCACGGTCAATTCTGAATACTTCCCTAGGATAAACTAGCCTCCAGTAAATCGACGCATTTCCAAAAAGTTTTCATTTCGTGTGAATTACTTTAAAGCCATCACCCGACATTAATTATTTCAATACATCCACACTATACCCTCTACAAGATGCATTGTGCCTTGTCAGTCATTTTTGTTCAGCCCTACTGTTCGCTCAATGTGAGTTAGGTGATGTTTAATGACTTCATATAAGGGGCATAGTTCTTGCCATCTCACACAATGTTTCTCCTACTGGTAGGAAGGAAGATTAGGGTGTAACGTTTAGTCGACAATGTGATCATTAGAGACAAAGCACTTGGGGGAGGATGGGGAAGAACTCGGCCATGTACTTTGCAACGTAATTTGCCTTAAGCGACTTAACCGCAGAAAACCTAAATCAGATTCGTCATACAGGCATTTGCACCACTATCCTCTCTAATTCGAAATGAATCAAGGAAGATTAGTTTCTAGATTCCCGTCGTCATCGTGGTCATTAGTGTCGGAGCACAATCTCTGATTAGGAAAGGATGATGAAGTAAAAATGGTTCAAATGGCTCTGAGCACTATGGGACTCAACTGCTGTGGTTATCAGTCCCCTAGAACTTAGAACTACTTAAACCTAACTAACCTAAGGACATCACACACACCCATGCCCGAGGCAGGATTCGAACCTGTGACCGTAGCAGTCGCACGGTTCCGGACTGCGCGCCTAGAACCGCGAGACCACCGCGGCCAGCAATGATGAAGTAAATCGACCGTGTCTATCAAAGAAACCATTCATACTTTGCCTTACGAGATTCAGGGAAATCACCCGAATGCGAGTCCGGTGTCTCATTCTCTGCGTCATCTCGCTCGGTTTCTACGATCAGTACCATAAAACCAAGGTTCTGCTTTGTTGCTTTTATTGGTGCAGATTTACCTCGAGCGCAATTTATAATATGTTTGAACTTCAACCAGAGCCGTTCGGGGTCTGTATTTTAAATAAATTTTTACTGGCTGTCTGCTAGTTCTGCCATTCTTAAATATCTTGTAGTTTTCTTTCTGCTTTTAGTGACTATCGTCCCTCTCCTGTCATTATGATAATCCGTTTCTCCTTCATAACACAAAAACTATTCTGTTTGATGCCATGATGTCAAAAATACATTTTTCATGTGTGCCCTGTTGGACTAGTTATTCGAGGCAATTGTCTAAAAATGTGATCAGTATGTCTTCGCAAGGTTTCAGTCTCAGCCACCGCCACCGTATTCGCAGTTTTCCCAGCTGATAGGAGACATATTAAACTCACCCCTTCTAATGCTGTATGTTCGTGATAATCACTTGTTACTGAGTATAAGCTATAGCTGAATGACTACGACTGGTGTCTGAATCTAGTGGCTACTACAAACATCTGAATATTTAAGTCCACCGATTCCGTTTCTGTTGTCAACACGAGTTCGTTGTCGGACTCATTATGGATCTCACTAGACCTAATGTTTCTACTTTTTTATACAAACTCCTCCTCCTCAGAAGTCTAAAAATGGTTCAAATGGCTCTGAGCACAATGGGACTTAACATCTGAGGTCATCAGTCCCCTAGACTTAGAACCACTTAAACCTAACTAACCTAAGGACATCACACACATCCATGCCCAAGGCAGGATTCGAACCTGCGACCGTAGCAGCAGCGCGGTTCCGGACTGAAGCGCCTAGAACCGCTCGGCCACACCGGCCGGCTATAAGGAGGTCAGTTCACCCGGTAGGAAAGAGCGGGATTTCGATCGTACCCCGAGTCCTTCCATTTGTTGTCTTATTAACTTAACATGGTGGACATCCATAATCCGTAAGGTAGCTTGTCTGGCACCGTCACAAAGTTTTAGCAAGACGGGATAATAAAATTCCTGTGTCTGACGGAGATCCCTCGCCCTCTCAGCGCCGTGACGCATTAACAGCAAAGGCTTAGCATGCCCTGATCACAAATCCATAAGAGAAGGATAACGGTCCTGCAAAAGCAAGCTACGGACCTGAACCTCTCTAACGATAATCGAGAGGGAAGGGTCCTTAAAGAGCAAGGCGTTTAACATCCAGGGGAGCACATGATTTGAAGTGGCAGCTACGGCACAGTGATTAGTGGAACAAGTGGGTAATACGTCTATCGTTAACAGCTGTCCACATAAGCAATCAGAAAAATAAAAGCTTTCGAATCTGCTGCTGGAAGTCGTTGGAACATGTGTATACCTGACGGGAGTAGAGGTCTGAACCACAGGACGCAAAACACAATTAAAATCTACGCCTAACAGAAGGTTCTGCGGAGTTTTACGAAAAAGATAAACAATATCGTCTTTATAAAATCGCGCATGATCTGTGAAACGGCCAGATCCTGAAGGGGCATAACGAAGAATTGAATTAAGGTCACAAAATGTGCAGCCTATGCCTCGGCCATTATCAAGAATTTCGAAATCAGTCAGTGGTATTCCCTCCCTGTAAAACAATGCAGTATCAGTAGATATCTTAGCAGCCTCATTAAAGAAAGTATAAAAACTGGGAAAAGAAAAATGGCCTTGCAAAAATACGAGGGCTATCCACAAAGTACATTACGTTTTGGAATTAAAGATAAATAAAGTATTGGAAATTTTTTTTATTATATACAGATGAAAGCCACACTTAAATACTACTTTTCTACATAGTTGCCATTTGTATTAAGGCACTTATAGTAGCGATGGACGAGCTTGGAAATTCCTTCGTCGTAAAATTCGGCCGCCTGCGCCTTCAACCACGTAATGACTGTCTTTTGGGACAGAAAAGGTGTGATTTTTGTGGATTTCCTGGAAAGAGGCACTACAATAAACTCTCAAAGGTATTGCCAAACTCTGCACAACCTCAGAAGAGCAATACAAAACAAGCGCAGGGGAAAGTTGGGCTCAAAGATCTTGCTGATTCACGACAACGCCCGGGCCCACACGGCAAATGCGACTCGTGAAGTACTCGAATCTTGTAAGTGGGAGTTGTTTCCTCATCCGCCGTACAGTCCCGACCTGGCACCGAGCGACTTCCACTTATTCCCAGCAATGAAGAAGTGGTTGGCTATGCAGCGTTTTGATGACGACGCACAGCTTCAAGAAGAGGTAACCATGTGGTTGAAGGCGCAGGCGGCCGAATTTTACGACAAAGGAATTTCCAAGCTCGTCCATCGCTACGATAACTGCCTTAATTTAAATGGAAACTATGTAGAAAAGTAGTATTTAAGTGTGGCTTTCATCTGTATATAATAAAAAAAATTTCCAATACTTCATTTATTTTTAATTCCAAAAGGTAATGTACTTTGTGGATAGCCCTCGTATCACGTCTGCACTTGAATCGTAAATAAATTGTCGCAGTGGCGCAAGCTAAGCTCGGAACTACTACTGTTCACATTCAGAGTAAGGAAAGTATAGGTCCGCATCTATTTATTATAAAACTATGCAGCTGATTACTTGCAAATAAACTTTAACGGTCCTTGGCAGAGTAAACGGATGAATCTTAATGTAAAGAGGTAGATCCCTCTCTGCCACCGTCATTCTGTTTTTTTTTTCTTTTTTCGTAATTCCGCGTACTCAGGTTGAAAACGCTGTTTGTTGCAACTGCGAGGGAAGGCAACCGCCGCATCGGGAATCGTGGTGGGGTCCTGCGGAAATTCAGTATCAGGTACAGAGGATACACCTCACTCTTCAACAAGTGGCCGGGAATCAACGGAAACGAAAACTTACGGTACGTCTTTTACCGTCACCAGATGTTCCACTGGCACATTTGTGCTCTCACCCGGGGGCGCAGAAGAAGGGTGGGAACACGTCACAGACGCATCGATGTCTGGGAAACCCGTAGAACAGTACCGAGCTCCGGAATGGGTCTATCCTCATTTGCTTTCGAGAGGCGGTCTCGGTCTCGAGAGTCACATCGAAGGCAGTGCTAGACGCTTTCGAATCTTGAACAGCAACCGACATGTTATCATACGGTCTAACTCGGGAAGGAGAGAGGCCTCCTCCAACGGAATCTGTTCAGTACAACGGAGAAGAGAGGAGGAATCGTCTGACTGCTCACCATCTTGCGTCCCTCTACGCTTGTTTTGGAGGTGGTGGCGGCGCGGAAGCTACAGTGGCAAAGTCCCTATGCGAGGTTAACGGCGGAAATGCACTTGGACACTCACGCAATGGCTCGCGCTGGCCCTCCGAAACTCTGTTTGTCACAATGGCTGTCGCTTGGAGAAGCAGGTCCGCTAAAGTTAACCTTTTACATTGTTCATAAGTACATTTTAAAACCGTAACATGACGAAGGCAATTTGTACAGACTTGTCCACTCTCGTTACATATAAAAGACGTCCCATTTTCCCCTGTGTAAATTATATGTACCCTGTACCCACATATCTCCAAATGAGAGGGGAAATCCCGTTTAACCACCATGTGCAAGGATCGAACTCCGCTATGAAATTGTAAACGATTATGAGCGGACCAGTGTTCCCACCGTATATTCCGTATGTCACCAACCGGCGGCTCCCCCCGTCGGAGGTTCGAGTCCTCCCTCGGACATGGGTGTGCGTACTGTCCATAGCGTACGTTAGTGTAAGTTAGATTAAGTAGTGTGTAAGCTTAGGGACCGATGACCTTCGCAGTTTGGTCCCATAAGACCTAACCACAAATTTCCAGTTTCCAATTTCACCAACCGGAAAGATTAGATTAGATTAGATTAATACTAGTTCAATGGATCATGAATACGATATTTCGTAATGATGTGGAACGAGTCGAATTTTCCAATACATGACATAATTAGGTTAATTTAACAACATACTTAAGTTAATATAACAACTTTATTTTATTGTGTTTTTTTTGTTTTTCTTTATTTTTTATTTTTATTTTTTTTAATATTTTTTTGTTTTTGTTTTTTCTTAATTTATATCTAAAAATTCCTCTATGGAGTAGAAGGAGTTGTCATTCAGAAATTCTTTTAATTTCTTCTTAAATACTTGTTGGTTATCTGTCAGACTTTTGATACTATTTGGTAAGTGACCAAAGACTTTAGTGCCAGTATAATTCACCCCTTTCTGTGCCAAAGTTAGATTTAATCTTGAATAGTGAAGATCATCCTTTCTCCTAGTATTGTAGTTATGCACGCTGCTATTACTTTTGAATTGGGTTTGGTTGTTAATAACAAATTTCATAAGAGAGTATATATACTGAGAAGCTACTGTGAATATCCCTAGATCCTTAAATATATGTCTGCAGGATGATCTTGGGTGGACTCCAGCTATTATTCTGATTACACGCTTTTGTGCAATAAATACTTTATTCCTCAGTGATGAATTACCCCAAAATATGATGCCATATGAAAGCAATGAGTGAAAATAGGCGTAGTAAGCTAATTTACTAAGATGTTTATCACCAAAATTTGCAATGACCCTTATTGCATAAGTAGCTGAACTCAAACGTTTCAGCAGATCATCAATGTGTTTCTTCCAATTTAATCTCTCATCAATGGACACACCTAAAAATTTGCAATATTCTACCTTAGCTATATGCTTCTGATTAAGGTCTATATTTATTAATGGCGTAATACCATTCACTGTACGGAACTGTATGTACTGTGTCTTATCAAAATTCAGTGAGAGTCCGTTTACAAGGAACCACCTAGTAATTTTCTGAAAGACAGTATTGACAATTTCATCAGTTAATTCTTGTTTGTCAGGTGTGATTACTATACTTGTATCATCAGCAAAGAGAACTAACTTTGCCTCTTCATGAATATAGAATGGCAAGTCATTAATATATAATATGAACAAAAAAGGACCCAAGACTGACCCTTGTGGAACCCCATTCTTGATAGTTCCCCAGTTTGAGGAATGTGCTGATCTTTGCATGTTATGAGAACTACTTATTTCAACTTTCTGCACTCTTCCAGTTAGGTACGAATTAAACCATTTGTGCACTGTCCCACTCATGCCACAATACTTGAGCTTGTCTAGCAGAATTTCATGATTTACACAATCAAAAGCCTTTGAGAGATCACAAAAAATCCCAATGGGTGGTGTTCGGTTATTCAGATCATTCAAAATTTGACTGGTGAAAGCATATATGGCATTTTCTGTTGAAAAACCTTTCTGGAAACCAAACTGACATTTTGTTAGTACTTCATTTTTACAGATATGTAAAGCTACTCTTGAATACATTACTTTCTCAAAAATTTTGGATAAAGCTGTTAGAAGGGAGATTGGACGGTAATTGTTGACATCAGATCTATCCCCCTTTTTATGCAAAGGTATAACAATAGCATATTTCAGTCTATCAGGGAAAATGCCCTGTTCCAGAGAGCTATTACACAGGTGGCTGAGAATCTTACTTATCTGTTGAGAACAAGCTTTTAGTATTTTGCTGGAAATGCCATCAATTCCATGTGAGTTTTTGCTTTTAAGCAAGTTTATTATTTTCCTAATTTCAGAGGGAGAAGTGGGTGAGATTTCAATTGTATCAAATTGCATAGGTATGGCCTCTTCCATTAACAGCCTAGCATCTTCTAATGAACACCTGGATCCTACTATATCCACATCATTTAGAAAATGATTATTAAAAATATTTTCAACTCCTGACTTTTTGTTCGTAAAGTTTTCATTCAATTTGATGGTAATACTGTCTTCCTCTGCTCTTGGTTGA
The DNA here is from genome assembly GCF_023898315.1 of Schistocerca nitens. Lineage (NCBI taxonomy): Eukaryota > Metazoa > Arthropoda > Insecta > Orthoptera > Acrididae > Schistocerca > Schistocerca nitens. The sequence continues at coordinate 564,694,072 of NC_064616.1, forward strand.
CCTGTTTCTCTTTTAATAATATTCCAAATTGTTTTAATTTTATTATCAGAGTTGCTGATTTCAGACATGATACACATACTCCTGGATTTTTTAATAACTTTTCTTAATATAACACAGTAGTTTTTATAATTTTTGATAGTTTCTGGGTCACTACTCTTTCTTGCTGTCAGATACATTTCCCTTTTCCGGTTACAAGATATTTTTATACCCTTAGTAAGCCATGGTTTGTTACAAGGTTTCTTACGAGTATATTTAACTATTTTCTTGGGGAAGCAGTTTTCAAATGCATTTACAAAAATGTCATGAAATAAATTATATTTTAAATTGGCATCAGGTTCACGGTACACCTCATCCCAGTCTAACTGCTGTAGGCTTTCCCTGAAATTTGCAATTGTTAAATCGTTGACTGGACGTATTACTTTGGAGGACTGTTTAGTATTGGTGAATGGAGCCATGTCATATATTGTAACTAGCTGTGCACCATGATCAGAAAGACCATTCTCAACAGGCTGAGCATTTATCTGGTTAAACTTATCTTGGTCTATAAAGAAGTTATCTATCAGTGAGCTGCTATCCTTTACCACCCGAGTAGGAAAATCAATAACGGGTGTCAAATTGAAAGAACCGAGTAATACTTCAAGGTCATTTTTCCTATTACCCTCTTTCAGAGAATCTACAACTGCCGTCGTTGCTGGTACTGCGGACATATCAGGAATCTTCGAACAGACACGATAGTCAATGGTCCTACGGTGTACTGCGTGCATATAGGCCAATGGTCGCGTGTTCGAGCAGTTCCTCTAAATTCCAGTTCTGTAATTAGCGTGCCAGACTGCCCTCTGTGTACATCGCCCTTAGCATCAGGAACTGCCGTCAGTATGTACAGTACGTACCATAACTAAATACACTCCTGGAAATGGAAAAAAGAACACATTGACACCGGTGTGTCAGACCCACCATACTTGCTCCGGACACTGCGAGAGGGCTGTACAAGCAATGATCACACGCACGGCACAGCGGACACACCAGGAACCGCGGTGTTGGCCGTCGAATGGCGCTAGCTGCGCAGCATTTGTGCACCGCCGCCGTCAGTGTCAGCCAGTTTGCCGTGGCATACGGAGCTCCATCGCAGTCTTTAACACTGGTAGCATGCCGCGACAGCGTGGACGTGAACCGTATGTGCAGTTGACGGACTTTGAGCGAGGGCGTATAGTGGGCATGCGGGAGGCCGGGTGGACGTACCGCCGAATTGCTCAACACGTGGGGCGTGAGGTCTCCACAGTACATCGATGTTGTCGCCAGTGGTCGGCGGAAGGTGCACGTGCCCGTCGACCTGGGACCGGACCGCAGCGACGCACGGATGCACGCCAAGACCGTAGGATCCTACGCAGTGCCGTAGGGGACCGCACCGCCACTTCCCAGCAAATTAGGGACACTGTTGCTCCTGGGGTATCGGCGAGGACCATTCGCAACCGTCTCCATGAAGCTGGGCTACGGTCCCGTACACCGTTAGGCCGTCTTCCGCTCACGCCCCAACATCGTGCAGCCCGCCTCCAGTGGTGTCGCGACAGGCGTGAATGGAGGGACGAATGGAGACGTGTCGTCTTCAGCGATGAGAGTCCCTTCTGCATTGGTGCCAATGATGGTCGTATGCGTGTTTGGCGCCGTGCAGGTGAGCGCCACAATCAGGACTGCATACGACCGAGGCACACAGGGCCAACACCCGGCATCATGGTGTGGGGAGCGATCTCCTACACTGGCCGTACACCACTGGTGATCGTCGAGGGGACACTGAATAGTGCACGGTACATCCAAACCGTCATCGAACCCATCGTTCTACCATTCCTAGACCGGCAAGGGAACTTGCTGTTCCAACAGGACAATGCACGTCCGCATGTATCCCGTGCCACCCAACGTGCTCTAGAAGGTGTAAGCTAACTACCCTGGCCAGCAAGATCTCCGGATCTGTCCCCCATTGAGCATGTTTGGGACTGGATGAAGCGTCGTCTCACGCGGTCTGCACGTCCAGCACGAACGCTGGTCCAACTGAGGCGCCAGGTGGAAATGGCATGGCAAGCCGTTCCACAGGACTACATCCAGCATCTCTACGATCGTCTCCATGGGAGAATAGCAGCCTGCATTGCTGCGAAAGGTGGATATACACTGTACTAGTGCCGACATTGTGCATGCTCTGTTGCCTGTGTCTATGTGCCTGTGGTTCTGTCAGTGTGATCATGTGATGTATCTGACCCCAGGAATGTGTCAATAAAGTTTCCCCTTCCTGGGACAATGAATTCACGGTGTTCTTATTTCAATTTCCAGGAGTGTATATTTGTTTAGATGTTCTCTACCAACTGTGTTAAATTGAAAGAATAGTTTCGGAACGCCCTGCACTTTCCGCTGTTTTTCGAAGATTTTGCTAGTCACTAATTTTGGTTTATACTAGTTCAACGTTTCTAACATGAATTAGGGACGACAATTTTCTAGGAGGGATGTGACTTCTGGGACCAATATTGTACGTAGGGACTTCAAAAGAGAAGTCCCACATGTCGTCCGACCCTCACACCACTGCTCAACGGAAGTGGGACATTGTCAAGAGAAAGTACCTGTACTGGGTTTCCTGCAGAAGCACTTCTGCTGCGATACGGGTAACAGGTGCATCACAGTGTGGGAGTGAAATGTGAACGTACTACAGAGTGCGGCATTAAGATTCTTGTGGGCAAAACGTCTCAGTTGCACACAGATACGCAGTGCATTTCTGACGGTGTATGGACCAAATACAATGTCGCGTCCAGCCGAAGTGAAGTGGTGCCAACAATTTGAGCATGGCGGCACAGACGTTTGTGATGCTGCTCGGGGAGGGCGGTCATCGACAACGACCTCAGAAGACGGTGTCTAGGCAATAAGGAACAACAACTAGAAGGAAAGAGAGTGAACAACGATGAGGACATTCAAGCAGCTGTTCTCAGAATTGCTCCATGAATTAGGGATTACACTATTGGTAGTAGTCTTCGACTGCTGTTTACAGAAACTTGGCGGTTATGTTAAAATAGTGCCGTTTATCTGTAAAGTGTAGTGAAGTATTCAATAACAGCTATTTGGCCGGCCATAATATCTGTAACTTACTTTGTGAAGTCCCCTCGTAGAATACTCACTCTCCACATTTGACAGCAAATCGGTTTTAATAACTGATTTCTTTGCTGGTAGGATTTCGTCAGAAAAATGTGTATATCCAACACGTACGCTGCCACCCGAGTGTCCGTTTTCGATGTATAGAGCACATCTTACCTATCCAGATAGTCTTTGGAAGTTAACCGGCCGGAGTGGCCGAGCGGTTCTAGGCGCTTCAGTCTGGAACCGCGCGACCGCTACGGTCGCAGCTTCGAATCCTGCCTCGGGCATGGATGTGTGTGATGTCCTTAGGTTAATTAGGTTTAAGTAGTTCTAAGTTATAGGGGACTGATGACCTCAGAAGTTAGGTCCCATAGTGCTCAGAGCCATTTGAGCCATTTCTTTGGAAGTGACTCTCCTGTCGCGCAGGTCGAGGAATCTCCCGACGAGCTCGTCACAGAATCACCCACACCAGACCAAAGAAACCTGGTCAGTCCTCCGATCAAAGGTGTATAGCGACAACTGTATCGAGAGTTCATTAAAACGGCTAGCTATGCCCAGCATTTCCGCCAATCTTCAAAAAAATGTGTGTGAAATCTTATGGGACTTAACTGCTAAGGTCATCAGTCCCTAAGCTTACACACTACTTAACCTAAATTATGCTAAGGACAAACACACACACACACACACACACACACACACACACACACACACACACACACACACACACACACACACACACACGCCCGAGGGAGGACTCGAACCTCCGCCGGGACCACCCGCCAATCTTCGGAACGAATCGACAGTGATCTCAAGTACCAGGTGATAAACGTCGTTGTGCTAACATGGTCAACGAACTACAGATCATAATTGCTACTAAGATTCGTCTTGCATCTGGCTGACATCTCCTTCCGATATACCACCGACTGCACGTTAGATTCGTTCCCTCCGTTGTGCGATTATCCCAAGAGTGGCCATCACGCACGTAGCATTTGACCTGCCTACAGCTGCCAGGACCGTTATAAAGTAGTCATTGCTGTTCGAAAAGAAGAGGCCACGTGCGTTGGCTCTACATTATTGCCGTATATTCGTTAGAAGTATAGGGTTTGCCTTTCGACAATTTACCAGATGAAACTTTTCCCACGAAAAGGCTTCAAATTTGTGTATGACCCGCCAGCCGCCATCAGGTCTGCATTGGCGATAGGAGTAACCAGCAAACTCCGCCTAGCTTTTATGACAGATACCTCTCTGTCACTTCATCACCGTCGCAATTCGCTGCGGCTCCGCGTACGACTGTTCACAGACAGCAGTCATACCTCCAACACGATCCTATAACGGCCATAATTTGTAATCATGCCTTCTCGTGAAAGCTACGTATGAGTCTTGCTGCTAAAAATATAAAAAACTATAAACAAATTAAAAACACTTAACACAGTGAAAAACTATTTCCGCGTCGTGAAACACAAGAAAAAGCTAAACTAAATTCTGTGCGCAGACTTCTTAGTGCTGCAGCTGCAAGTAATGCTGCTACTAACAGGAACATACTATCCTCTCCTCACACAACATATTGACAGCCGTCAATGGCTTCACTGACACTTCTCTGCAAGTATGGCTCGAAACAAACAGTTGACAGAAACTCTTCAGTTTTCTTCCGAGCTCTTTTCATTGTGGGAAAATAGCTTTTACATTATTGATTCCATTTTGGATTTGTGATTAGATCTTCGTAAGGAGAAATACATGATGCCTTAACAGTAATCTTCTGCTTCACTAGCTCACCTGCGAATATTTTATGTCATTACACAGAATAAAACTTTTTGTGGAGCCGAGGCTATTTATAGCACTGGATAAAGTTCGTATTAATCAACAAGACAAACTTTGATTAAACGCGTTTTTCACACTTGTTATTAAGATTAATTCTGAGAGGCGTATTAAAAGTTAGCATTCATATTCTCACAATGATTTTAGTGAAAAATCTAAATTTCGATCGTACAGGATGGGGAAATAAAGACGGCTTTACTCTTATACCTCATCGCATTTTTTTGCGTTTACGTGTCATCGTGGAACAGGTACGAATGCGCCCTTGACTGCAACATGTGGTTACGGCTAACTCAACGTATGAATCATGGTATAGTGACACAGCTCACGTAACTGAGAACAACGACTGCATGCAGACAGGCGTTACAGTAGTTTTATGGTAGCACTTCGAGTTTAGAACTAAAAGCATGTATCGTAACACTGTTTGCGTTATCTTGGGTAATCAGAACAGCTGAAACTTAACAACGAAACATAATAACAAAAGTAAAATGTTAATAGCAAAAATTTGTGTGTGCTTTAGCATTTGATCGCAGGGACATATTAAACCCATTTCTGGTGTTAGCGTTTATAGATAGTTAACGCGTGGACTTCTTAGAAGTCAGTTTGTGATATATGAAGCCCACAACAGTTTTTAAAGCTTAATTTTCTGATGACTGTATGTAAAAATCGACACTGCCATACAGTCCAATTTGAACCATAACGTTTGTGGATTTTTCAAGTATTTCATTCACTGAGCTGAAACGCCCATTACGGTTACTTTGGACATTCGTTTTCCTGTAAACGAAAAGACAGGAACAAATGTAGTGTGATACACCTGTATATAGTTGAAATGAGAAGTTTTATACCACAACCACAACCAACTTCTGATGGCGGGAAGATCCAGCCACTACCATCTGACACCGTACTGAGGGTAAGCACGCTAACGTATATTAGCAACCTCAGCTAAAGACGCAGACCCAGAAGCAATTATTAGATGAAGCTGAAACTTTTTCTTTGACTTAATACCACTTCCGACTGAAATTACAAAAGAATGATCAAAAATTACTTATAAATATTATTTTCGTTTTACATCCATAGATTTATAGTGGGAAAATCGTGAATTTATGAAAACCAATAACTTGACAAAATTCTTAATTTGAAACGATTGGCAAGTTAAAAATTAAGTTCGTGTTACGTCTCCGACGTTTTTAATTAAAAAAATCCATACAACTGCAGAGAGGTGGAAGAGCTAATTACAGTCAAAGAATCTCTAAATCTGTTGACGTCCTATTTCTACTGCCATTCCACTGCATGTTCATCTTTTCATATCCGAGCGGTTACAAGCGCCCAAATGTATAACGCTATACTATCCTGTTAAAAACGTCGGGACTATTTTTAAATGATGCCTAGCTTGTTCTTATTTGTCGACAATCTCTTCCTGCTGTCTACATAAAGATAGCAGGTGATTTAATTTTTGACGAGATGGTAGCTAGTGGCGTGAGAGTTGAGACAGGCAACTTACTAGACGAAATATTTATCGCACAATCTGCCACGGAAGACCATTTGTTAATTGGAAGCTGATTAAACACACACATTGTGAATTTATGAAATCATTTCTACTGCCTCAGTCACTTTTTACTAATGTTTAATTAGCAGGACGCGTTCCGGCAAAATAACGCCATCATCTGGTGCATTCCAGTTACATTAATCTGAAGTGTGATCATGTTTATTTGCTGTGTGTTTCAGTGAGATGCTTATATCATTAAGTGATCTAAATATATAAATCACTTAACGCACACACTGAAATATAAACATATTTCTGTACAGAACTGTTCTACGATACATAATCTCACAGGTACACAGCAAATTAACCTAATCACATTTCAGATTTGCTATGGTCGCAGGTTCGCATCCTGCCTCGGGCATGGATGTGTGTGATGTCCTTAGGGTAGTTAGGTTTAAGTAGTTCTACGTTCTAGGGGACTGATGACCACAGCTGTTAAGTCCCATAGTGCTCAGAGCCATTTGAACCATTTGAACATTTCAGATTAATACACTCCTAGAAATGGAAAAAAGAACACATTGACACCGGTGTGTCAGACCCACCATACTTGCTCCGGACACTGCGAGAGGGCTGTACAAGCAATGATCACACGCACGGCACAGCGGACACACCAGGAACCGCGGTGTTGGCCGTCGAATGGCGCTAGCTGCGCAGCATTTGTGCACCGCCGCCGTCAGTGTCAGCCAGTTTGCCGTGGCATACGGAGCTCCATCGCAGTCTTTAACACTGGTAGCATGCCGCGACAGCGTGGACGTGAACCGTATGTGCAGTTGACGGACTTTGAGCGAGGGCGTATAGTGGGCATGCGGGAGGCCGGGTGGACGTACCGCCGAATTGCTCAACACGTGGGGCGTGAGGTCTCCACAGTACATCGATGTTGTCGCCAGTGGTCGGCGGAAGGTGCACGTGCCCGTCGACCTGGGACCGGACCGCAGCGACGCACGGATGCACGCCAAGACCGTAGGATCCTACGCAGTGCCGTAGGGGACCGCACCGCCACTTCCCAGCAAATTAGGGACACTGTTGCTCCTGGGGTATCGGCGAGGACCATTCGCAACCGTCTCCATGAAGCTGGGCTACGGTCCCGCACACCGTTAGGCCGTCTTCCGCTCACGCCCCAACATCGTGCAGCCCGCCTCCAGTGGTGTCGCGACAGGCGTGAATGGAGGGACGAATGGAGACGTGTCGTCTTCAGCGATGAGAGTCGCTTCTGCCTTGGTGCCAATGATGGTCGTATGCGTGTTTGGCGCCGTGCAGGTGAGCGCCACAATCAGGACCGCATACGACCGAGGCACACAGGGCCAACACCCGGCATCATGGTGTGGGGAGCGATCTCCTACACTGGCCGTACACCACTGGTGATCGTCGAGGGGACACTGAATAGTGCACGGTACATCCAAACCGTCATCGAACCCATCGTTCTACCATTCCTAGACCGGCAAGGGAACTTGCTGTTCCAACAGGACAATGCACGTCCGCATGTATCCCGTGCCACCCAACGTGCTCTAGAAGGTGGAAGTCAACTACCCTGGCCAGCAAGATCTCCGGATCTGTCCCCCATTGAGCATGTTTGGGACTGGATGAAGCGTCGTCTCACGCGGTCTGCACGTCCAGCACGAACGCTCGTCCAACTGAGGCGCCAGGTGGAAATGGCATGGCAAGCCGTTCCACAGGACTACATCCAGCATCTCTACGATCGTCTCCATGGGAGAATAGCAGCCTGCATTGCTGCGAAAGGTGGATATACACTGTACTAGTGCCGACATTGTGCATGCTCTGTTGCCTGTGTCTATGTGCCTGTGGTTCTGTCAGTGTGATCATGTGATGTATCTGACCCCAGGAATGTGTCAATAAAGTTTCCCCTTCCTGGGACAATGAATTCACGGTGTTCTTATTTCAATTTCCAGGAGTGTATAATGTACATGTAAATGGAATGCACATGTTGATGGGAGTATGTTGCCGAAACGCGTCGTGCTAATTAAATACACCGAGGTGCCAAAGAAACCTGCCTAATAAAGTGTAGGGACCCCGTGAGCACGCAGAAGTGCCGGAAAACTACGCGGCATGGACTCGAATAATGTCTGAAGTAGTGCTGGAGGGAGCTCACACCATCAATCCTTCAGGGCTGTCCATAAACCCGTAAGAGTACGAGGGGATGGAGATCCCTTCTGAACAGCACGTTGGAAGGCACCAAAGATATGCTCAATTATGTTCACGACGGGGAGTTTGGTGGGCAGCGGAAGTGTTTAAACTCATAAGAGTGTTCCTGAAGCCACTCTGTAGAAATTCTGGACTTGTTGGGTGTCGTATTGTACTGTGGGGATAGCCCAAGTCCGTCGGAACACACAATGGACATGAATGGATGCAGGTGATCAGACAGGCTGCTTACATACGTGTCACCTGTCAGAGTCGTATCTAGACGTATCACGGATCCCATATCACTCCAAACGCATACGCCCCACACCATTACAGAGCCTCCACCAGCTTGAACAGTTCCCTGCTGACACGCAGGGTCCACGGGTTCATGAGGTTATCTCCATACCCGTACACGTCCATGCTCTCGATACAATTTGAGTCCGCAGCTCGTGGTCGCGCGGTAGCGTTCTCGCTTCCCACGCCCGGGTTCCCGGGCTCGATTCCCGGCGGGGTCAGGGATTTTCTCTGCCTCGTGATGACTCGGTGTTGTGTGGTGTCCTTAGGTTAGTTAGGTTTAAGTAGTTCTAAGTTCTGGGGGACTGATTACCATAGATGTTAAGTCCCATAGTGCTCAGAGCCATTTGATACAATTTGAAACGAGACTCGTTAGACCAGGCAACATGTTTCCAGTCATCAACAGTCCAATGTCGGTGTTGACGGGCCCAGACGAGGCGATAAGCTTTGTGTCGTGCAGCCATCAAGGGTATACAAGTGTGCCTTCGGTACCGAAAGCCCATATCGATGACGTTTCATTGCATGGTTCACACGCTGACACTTGTTGATGGCCCAGCACTGAAATCTGCAGCCATTTGCGAAAGTGTTGCACTTGTGTCACGTTGAACGATTCTGTTGTCGTCTTTGGTAGCGTTCTTGCAGGATCTTTTTCCGGCCGCAGCTATTCTGAGATTTGATGTTTTACCAGATTTCTGATATTCACGGTATACTCGTGAAATGGGCGTACGGGGAAATCCCCGCTTCACCGCTACCTCGGAGATGCTGTGTCCCATTGCTCGTGCGCTGACTATAACACCACATTCAAACTCACTTAAATGTTGATAACTTTTTATTGTAGCAGCAGTAACCGATCTAACAACTGCGCCAGACGCTTGTTGTTTTATATAGGCGTTGCCGACCGCAGCACCGTATTCTGCCTGTTTATATAACTCTGCATTTGGATACGTATGCCTGTACCAGTTTCTTTTGGCGCTTCAGTGTATTAGCAAAAAGTAACTGAAGCAGTAGCAATTATTTTATAAATTTACAATACAGTCGCAGTCCTCAGAAAATTCCATATAACATGGATAAATTTAAGCTACACATGCATTTGGCTACAAGTTTTCCCTACAAATACGTCATCCAGAAGGTTCAACCACGAACACCATAAGCTACTACATCTGCTGGTGCCCAACGTTTGCTGTAACGCATACCACCCACGGTCTTCCCTTTCTGCAGCCACTGAAACGACAACATCGCTAAACATAGTACTCAGAAAGCTTGATAAAGAGCATATACAGTATGTACGAAGCAACTGACTGCATGCCTATTGCTCTTCACCGGAGTTAGTGATTGTAGCTGGTTTGCCAACACGTAGACTAGATTACCGACCTAAATGAAACCTTTCTTTTCGCAGATAGGGTACTGTTCAGTCTGCAACGTAAAAGTGGACTTCTTTTGGAAAATGGCTCTGAGCACTATGGGACTTAACATCTGTGGTCATCAGTCCCCTAGAACCTAGAACTACTTAATCCTAACTAACCTAAGGACATCACACACATCCATGCCCGAGGCAGGATTCGAACCTGCGACCGTAGCGGTCACGCGGTTCCAGACTGTAGCACCTAGAACCGCACGGCCACACCGGCCGGCCGACTTCTTTTGGATCTGTGAAACATCAGAACCCGTTATCACACAGCGAACATCCGTGATAGGGTTGCCATCGAGTGAGGCAGTATTTATGTGGAAAGAAGCGTTTTACCTATTACGCCTTTCCACGTGATATTGTGACTTCGTAAACCTACAGAGATGATATTCTTGGCCCTTATGTGCTTCCTAATGGTGGTGCGTTCTACAATGTGAAAACTCTCAATCACAGAGAGCTCGTCTCATGAAATAATATCCAATAGAAAGGGATTTAACGTATTAATCTCATGTATGATATTCTGTCGGGAGGGGTGCTGCTGATCTCATTCTTCGTCTAAGAGCCTCGCATTGCTGAGAGGTGCTATGGATAAGAATGGTATTCATTTCTATGGAGATCAAACACACCATTATTAACTGCGTGACACATAACTGTATGTTCTACATTATCGATCAGATCAACACATTCGCAATGATACATTCATTTTGCACATTTCAAATATGTTCCCAATTTCAAAGAAATGTTTTTTGTCCAGAAGTATGTTTTAAATATTTATCTTGCACTTCAGCTAAGATCCATAATAAGCAACATTTAACTTTTAGTGTTATAGATATTTGCACAATACTGAAAACTATGAGAGTTCAGCAGAGTGATGTGATGGATTTCATATATAAGATCTTTGTACCAAATATTCAATAAAGACGTTATCCCACAATAAAACAAAAATATTTACGAGTTATTTAAAAGAAATTACATACAGTCATATTTATACCAATGATGAAGGATAATTAAATGTAACTGAGACCAAAAGCATATGCAGGTTAATTAACAAATTTCTGTAAAATAATTAGTCTTCGTAGTGTTAAGTGCGTTAAAACATGGGCCTTATGTAGAAGAGCTTTGCAACAACTTCTAGAGAGTAACGTGCTCCTAAACTAGCGTAAAACATCTTGGATTTATTTTATGAGCATAACATGGAATCATAGGAGCAACGACGTACATGGCGTAATTTATTACTAAAAAATCATGTATAAAGTAAGTTATAATGCGCCTATTATATCTACAGACATAACTTGTTTCTACTTCGAAATCACAAGTGTCACTAATGTATCCAACGTATAATGCTTTCGTTTTAGATACTTGAAAATGGCCTAAGGCCGAAATTGTACAATCGTAACTGAAATAAAGAGATTGGCAGCTGAAGGCATCACGAAATCTTTCTAAAAATTCATCGCAGCTGCAGACCCTATCGCATTGAAAATTATGTAACCTATGGCTTGAAATCGGCCTACTTTTCCTTTGAATGTTATGTGTTAGGAAACCTGAGGCCTCAACATAAACCTTTTTAGAAGCCATTTTGAGTTAGATCATGGAGTTTCACTAGTTGCAGAACACAATCAAGGAATTTCAGAATTAAGGCCTATAACAAGAGGTACGTTGTTCCTTGACGTGTCTCAGAGAAGGAATTACAATAAGAATGCGGTTCATCTGCATTTCGTGCCACTTCCGGAATAGCGCCTTGAAATAAGATCTAGCACAATTTCTTGGACGTCAAGAACAGACACCACAGTGTTTTATGATGGAGAAGTTCCCCAATATGTAGTCAAGTAAATTAAGAGAGATTGCATACATTATAGAACTCACATTGCTTATCATACAGGACGTATGTACACAATTACTTAATCTGAGGAGTCATCAAAGTAGTTTCTACAGCTTCCATTGTTATGAGAAATCCATGACGACGATTTTTTTTTCAGTTATAGACTAGCGTACATTTACATCAGGTTTGATTCAGTAGGGAAACAATTGTGCAAGAAGGACTGTGAAGCCTAAATTTTTAGATCAGTAAATGCTCATACACTGACAAGGCGTGTGGGAAATCGCATTCATGATTTATCTTCAGTATTAAGAATACTCTGGAAATCGGTAGAAAATCCAATAAAAACGAAAAGAAACTGAATGGAAAAAAGTTATTTCATTACTGCTTTTCTCTGAGTTACTTGAAATATGAAAATATAGGTGTTGCGTTTCGTTTTGTCACCTAATGGGCACAATGCTTGAAGATCCATTACCATTCAGTTCTCTGTTTACCTCATAGAAATGTACTGATGAGGAACGGCAGCTTTCTCTTCTTGTATTTCAAATAGTACCAAAAATAGACAACAAAACAAAATAAGACAGGTATTAATCCAGAACAAAATTGTGCAATGTCAGTGATGAAATGGTCATTGTGTTCCGTACAAAGCTTAAATGTTATCATTGGCTTAAAAATAATTTATTAATAAAAGTACTTTCATTTGAAGCTTATAATTTATTTCTTTAAATACTTTTCATCATCCTTTTTTCACTTGAGCATTTAAGATAATAATTCACTTCTTTGTAAATTTTGTAATAAAATGTAGTGATACTTTTTAGCTTAACATTACCAGGTTCGTACAATATGATTCACTGAAGTGTTGCGGGGAGAAAGTCGCAGGTCTACTGAAAGTTACAGGGTTCGGTTACTGGTGGTAGGAGCAGTTTTGAGAAAGTTCCGGGGTTCGTGTTTTGATCAGATAAGTTGAGGAGTTCGTATGAGCCAGTATCACGGCACGAAAATAGCTCACTAACACTCTCGTATGGACCATCAAGTTAGGCGTAAAGTGCAGCCTTCAGTGAGATGTAGAGTGGCTCATTGCAACATCGTTCGCATAGCCATATAATGGGACACATCGAATGAATGAACAAGTACACAAAACTCGTAGGGGCCGAGACATTTTACACAGAATGAATGCTAGTAAAATATATACAGCTTCTTGTGTTTTTACCATGTATAGTGGAATTCGTACTTGACAATTTTAGCAATAAAAACACCACAAAGTTTACCACTGCTAGATTATTAACCTTTTTAACTTCTGTAGTCCTGCCACCCTCGGTTGTATGTGATATTGTATACACAATTATCACTTTAGGTCCGTCTGGTTACAACTTAATAAAATGAATTTTTGGTGCCATACGCGTTGCGCCTTTATATTTGAAAGGCATCATCAGTTGGCTTGAAATATTTACATTTTTTGTGTTTATACTATTTGCATTTTACATATTGTCCTTTGTAAATTGAGCCTATAAACAGTTCTGTCACCTTCTGATTCTCTACGATTTTATAATGGTTTAAAATTTTAATTCCGAGTTTCGGTGAACCTGCTGTACATGTCTTTTTGTTGCTGTCTTAGATTTGATACTCTGCTTACCGACATTCGAAATTTCATTTGCACACCACTTCGAAATGAACACTCATTTACTTCATCTTATGTTTTGGATGTAGTTGTCAAGTGTTGGATGCTAGAATGCTATAGCCAACTAACGAATGCGTGTTTGTGATATTTGCAATCTCTCTCTCTCTCTCTCTCTCTCTCTCTCTCTCTCTCTCTCTGTGTGTGTGTGTGTGTGTGTGTGTGTGTGTGTGTGTGTGTGTGTGTGTGTGCGTTTATGAATTTGTATTTGTTTTGGTATGGTTAGGTGTATATTAGATATCGTTCTATTTACCTCACCATTTGTTTTATTAGAATTATCAGAGGAGTTGTGTTGATATGGATCTTGTCGTTTATCACACGTTCGTTCTGTGTAATGGATTTATAGATGTAATACCTTCACTACATTGTGATGAGGCATTTGTTTCAGTTGTTTTAATGTCTTGTGCTAATTTCGAAGAATGATGGTTGTGGTTTTTTAAGTGCTCTGCATATCTGGAATGGTTTGTTTTATACTTCCGTCTTTGTCGCCTTAAAAGCATTCTTGACTAACATCATCTCACTATCTCAAAGGTAAGAAACGCTAACGACCGTTACAACGTACATATATATTTAAATCAAGCCTGATTTGCATCCTCATAGTGGCGCTGCTAGCGAATAATCTGAAAATACTGCTCACTCTGTCTGATATAATGTTTATGTATTCTCGCCATATTATTAATTCGCTCTTGCGGAAGATTCTTTAAAAATCGGTTTTGACCTGCAAGGCGTACAACTGTTTTTTGAATTTTTATGGATTTTCTAGGTTGTTACTGCGTTAATTCAGAGCATTTATTACTATTTTTGAACTTAATACTTCGACTGTCAGTAGTGTGTAATCGCTGTTTGTTGTAAGAATTCGGTTTGCTAAACGCAGGTACCGTTACCATCACAATATTGTCCCCAGTCAGTATATATAATAGACATAAAATGGTTTAGTTTCTGAATTTCGTTCCTTTATATCAGAGTCTTCGGAGGGAGTAAAACGATGCACGAAGGATATATTTTGTCCAAAGACTTACAGGCCGTAAAAGGTACTGAGTATCATGTAGGTCTTTTTAATAACGAGGGTGACCTGTAGATGAACCGCTCAGTCTTCGAATTGTTCTTCCATTTTGAAACGTGCAATGTTTGACATTTTTATTGTTAAACTGATCGTCGAAACATTTTTATGATGATGTAACCTATCGTGTCATAAAAGAATACGCTAGTCATCCAGTTGCCACTTCTCGACCACTTAGCTCAACGCACCGTTATTCAATTCTTTGGCACATAAACGCACCTTAATTATTTGGTGCCTGTGCTGTACTGGTTGAGACCCATCGCCCTCTAATTCACTCAGATCTGACTTGCCACAGTGTCTCACGGGTAGCTTGTGAGCAGTCTCCTAAAGCCCTTCTGTTCCAGCGTCCTAACGCCGGCAGCCATTTGCCTTCGCGACAATGACATGTCGAACACGTCCGCGTGCAGTGGGCAGCGGAGGGGGAGAGTGTCCGGAAGCGGCGGCTGTCCGGCAGCGTGGGCGTTCACCCTGCGGGGGTAGCATTAGTATGGGAGCCTGCGCGCGTCGCGAAAGGGGCACGTGTGACGTCATATCCGGTGTGGGCGGCCGGCGACGTCGCATTCCTTCACACGCGTCGCCTCCCGCCTCCCGGGCGACGCTTCGCGCCCACGGGCTTTCATTTCCGCGAGCAGACCTAACGGCGCAGCGTTGCGCATCCAACTCTTCCTGCGGTAATACGCATTTTCAGCACAAAAAATTATCTTTAGTTAGGATCAAATACATTGAAATAGAAAATAAGGGAAGATCTCAGAGACGGCTAACCGATTCAGCTCTTATTTTGCAGGTCGCTTATGTACAGACTAAAATGATAGGCTCTAAGATACTTTGGCTCAAGAACGCTCCGTTTTTGAGAGAACCAATCCAAAAAATTCGTGATGCGCAGTCGACTCTGAATTGACACGATCGATAGTTAACTAAAAATTGAGCTTTTTTCAGCATCATATATGGAGGACTCAAGTGGATAATTAGCTAGAAATCGAAGAAAAGAAGTTTTTGCGACCGCCACTTCTGTACCCATAAGGTAAGCAATTGTCGACGAAATAGCCGTTGGTGTAGCAACCATGGCATGTGGCTGTGTAGCAGAAAACCTGTATTCAATTTTCAAATGCATACTGTAGATTTTAATTCATTTGTATGTTTTCCTGCTTAGAATTGGTAGAAATACGAAGGTTACTAAGGTATCAATAAGGAATAATAACATGTAGCCAAAGAAATTTCTCAAACGACCTGGATTAGTGTAGAATTAAAAATTTAATCCTGGTCGCTTTGCTATGGCTCTCGCTCACGCTGTTGCGTGTCCTCAGTTTCTTTCGAACAATTACAGGAACGGTACATGTCTTGTAAACATTCGAAGCAAAAATACTGGCGACACCAAGAACGTCTGATGAATGCGCCACTACATCGTTCCTTTCGAAGACTGGGCAGAAAACAGACTTTGTTTGGATTGAAAAATATTTATTTTGGGGGAATTAATTTTGACACGCACCACGCACACGATATCATTGCCCGAAAAATCGGTGCTGAAAGTTGGTCATGAACTATGTCGTGAATCGTCACTGCATCCACGCGGTTGTGCAATACCCGCAGGGTTTCTACATCTACATCTAGATGGATACTCTGCAAATCACATTCAAGTGCCTGGCAGAGGGTTCATCGAACCACCTTCACAATTCTCTGTTATTCCAATCTCGTATAGCGCGCGGAAAGAATGAACACCTATATCTTTCGTATGAGCTCTGATTTCCTTTATTTTATTGCGGTGATCGTTGCTCCCTATGTAGTTTGGTGTCAACAAAATATTTTTGCATTCGGAAGAGAGAGTTGGTGATTGGAATTTCGTGAGAAGATTCCGTCGCAACGAAAAACGCATTCTTTTAATGATGTCCAGCCAAAATCCTGTATCATTTCTGTGACACTCTCTCCCATATTTCGCGATAATACAAAACGTGCTGCCTTTCTTTGAACTTTTTCGATGTACCACGTCAGTCCTATCTGGTAAGGATCCCAAACCTTGCAGCAGTATTCTAAAAGAGGACGGACAAGCATAGTATAGGCAGTCTCCTTAGTAGATCTGTTACATTTTCTCAGTGTCCTGCCAATAAAACGCCGTCTTTGGTTAGCCTTCCACACAACATTGTCCATGCGTTCCTTCTAATTTAAGTTGTTCGTAATTGTAATACCTAGGTATTTAGTTGAGTTTACGGCCTTTAGATTAGACTGATTTGTCCTATAACCAAAGTTTAACGAGTTCCTTTTAGCACTCAGGTGGATGACCTCATACTTTTCGTTATTTAGGGTCAACTGCCACTTTTCGTACCGTTCAGATATCTTTTCTAAATCGTTTTGCAGTTTGTTTTGACCTTCTGATGACTTTAATAGTCGATAAACGACAGCATCATCTCCAAACAACCGAAGACGGCTGTTCAGATTGTCTCCTAAATCGTTTATATAGAAAAGAAACAGCAAAGGGCCTATACAACTACCTTGGGAAACGCCAGAAATCGCTTCTGTTTTACTCGATGACTTTCCGTCAATTACTACGAACTGTGACCTCTCTCACAGGAAATCACAAATCCAGTCACATAATTGAGATGATATTCCATAAGCACGCAATTTCACTACGAGCCGCTTGTGTGGTACAGTGTCAAAAGCCTTCCGGAAATCCAGAAATACGCAATCGATCTGAAATCCCTTGTCAATAGCACACAAAAAAGTGGTTCTGACCTCTATGGGACTTAACATCTGAGGTCATCAGTCCCCTAGAACTTAGAATTCCTTAAACCAAACTAACGTAAGGACATCACACACATCCATGCCCGAGGCAGGATTCGAACCTGCGACCGTAGCAGTCACGCTGTTCCGGACTGAGCGCCTAGAACCGCTCGGCCAGTCTGGCCGGCCCTTATTATTATTTCTTATTGATACTTACATTATCAACCCGCTATTCGCACCAATTTCCACGTGGAAAAATATTAAAAAGGATCTACATAATGCGTCTGAGAATCGAATACAGGCTCTCTTCTTCGCAGGTAGACGCCTTGGTCGCAAGGCAAGCGGTGTTCTCTTTGAGCAGCGTCTACCTTATGGATACATAATCGGCAGTGGAAAAAGGTTCTTTCCTACAGTTTCAGGAAAAGTATGTGTTAGGGGACCCTATATGAGATGATAAAAAATGCACAATTTTCAATAACCTATCGATACCTCCAGTGTTGAGTAGACTGTCGGGCATTACATTTGGGGCTTTTTTTCTCAAAAACGGATGGTTTTTGAGATAAAATCTCAAATTCTTCCATTTTAGGTTCTACACAAGCGACTTGCCAAATATGAGCGGAACTGGCTAGATGCGTTTGAGGCCTTCCCCTAGCGAGAATAAAATGTGTTTCATCGCCTTTATCCTTTGAATGCTATAAGTCTACAACAGGTACTGAGAAAAACTAACTTCAGGATTTGCTCACCTTATGTACGAAAGTCTGTGTGCTTAGAAAACGCGTTCTTGCTTATCAAGCAATAAAACCAACATTGTTTTCTGTAGAAAATCGTTGAATGTTTTTGTCGGTGATTCATTGAATAATTTGCTCTTCCCCCGCCCCCCCCCCCCCTCTCCACCACCCAATCAAATATCAGTTCAGAGTGTGATACTGCGTCCTCCCCCTCCCCCTCCCCCTCCTCTCCGGCCATCTTGGTTGTAGTTACAGACAGACATGTACCGTAGTCAGTGGTCTAGGTTACTTTGGAAGGTGACAATTTGCTTGTGAGTTGGCGAAGCCGACGAATGTGATTACTAAATAAAGGAAAATAAAGGGTGATCTAACAGACTGATCTACAGTTCAGCCATAATGCACTTTCCATTATAAAAGCTGAAACTGTAAAGTAAATTCAGAAAACACGTATTAGAAAATAGGCTAGTTCAGATGGTTCAAATGGCTCTGAGCACTATGAGACTTAACATCTGAGGTCATCAGTCCCCTAGAACTTTGAACTACTTAAACCTAACCAACCGAAGGACATTACACACATCCATGCCCGAGGCAGGATTCGAACCTGCGACTGTAGCCGTCGCGCAGTTCCAGACTGAAGCGCCTAGAACCGCTCGGCTACTCCGGCCGGCCAATAGGCAAGTCTCCGGAATTTATTGTGGTGTATATTACGTAATAATATCGTACATAAACTAATGAATTCAGAAAGGGCACAGGGAGGAGGGCACTTATGTAATTTTTATCCGAATAAGGAGCATTCATCGTATATGGAGGTAAAGCAACTTCCCAGGAAAATCGACAATCGACCGGAGAAGAATGCTGTAAGCCAAGCGACAAATTGCACCCGTGTGATGTAAGACCGCTGCACAAAAGAATGAAGCGGAACATTTGGTAGTGCTCACAATCTTCAAAATACGCAGTAAAATAAAGCCATTCATGATTACTCGCGAGACCACTACGGTCGCAGGTTCGAATCCTGCCTCGGGCATGGATGTGTGTGATGTCCTTAGGTTAGTTAGGTTTAACTAGTTCTAAGTTCTAGGGGACTAATGACCTCAGCAGTTGAGTCCCATAGTGCTCAGAGCCATTTGAACCATGATTACTGTCTAGGAGACCACGTGGGTTGTTCAGTCGTCACATTGGAAATGTTTTTTTTCACTTGGTGCACAGTGTCCCTATCGTTGAGAAGTATGAGCGTCGTGCATTAGCTGAGTGCCAGTAGACTGTAGAGTGTAATGTCGTGTTCTGTTTTTATTTTTGATGGTGGCGAAACAGGAAAGGGTGAGGCTTAAATCTCTCTCCTGCTCATTGTCCACTACTATCGAGTAGCAGCAAAGAGGCTGCCGAATCCTCAGGGGGTTTCATATATCCTGTAACATCGAACCCTCAGAGCAGCTCTGAAATTTAACTCAGTTGAACCCAACGTTTTAGCGGACAGTATGACGATAACGAAATTTCCGTCACCATCTCGTCTTTCCTTGTCGTCCAACTACTTATAGTGATAGATTCATCCACCATTATCAGCCACAGCAATTTCCTAAGTGTCGAACGCCGCTGCACAAGTATTCGTTAACGTCCTCGAATAATTTATATCACTGATTTAAGTGGCTTCAGCAATTCTACACGTACCAGTAACACCTCTTTCCGATTTCTCGCTGGAGTGAAAATCTGAGACCTAGAAACACCCCCAAAAAGTGTACAGTCTGCCCATATCGTTGGTTGGTTGTGGTGGGGGAGCAAACAGCGAGGTCATCGGTCCCATTGGATGAGGGAAGGATGGGGAAGGTAATCAAGCGTGCCCTTTCAAAGGAACCGTCCAGGCATTTGCCTGAAACGATTTAGGGAAATCACGGAAAACCTAAATCAGGACGGCCGGACGCGAGTCTGAACCGTCGTCCTCCCGAATGCGAGTCTAGTGTGCGAACCACTGCGCCACCTCGCTGGGTCTGCCCATATATTTTGACCTCTGGAGCAGGACATAATTGGGAGACTAGCTGCGTCAAACTGAAAATCTTCTAATCTTAAAAGAATTAATAGCAAGACAGTGTGCCGCGATGATTTTAAACTACCAGGTGAATACAAGATACATTCGTACACACAGACGCTGCCTCGCATGGTACGAGAAGCGACGCCAGAAAAGTACAGTATAATGAGTAACCGCAGTGTGAAGTAATGATACACGATATTCTGCGAATTATTCCAGTAGAAGCTTGCATACAATGTGTAAATTAAAGCTGGAGGGAGAGGGGGGGGGGAGGTTTGAGATAGAGGATAGGAAAGACAAACGATTACTGATGTCAGCTGCATCGTGACATTACACGGAATCAGCGGAGACGACTGAAAACGTGTGCCGCTGCGGGATTCGAACCCGAGACTTCCTGCTAACGACGCAGATCCGTTACCCACTGCGCCAGCAAGGATACAAGGTAATCGTAAATGCGCGGAGTATCTCGGGACGTCTCATAATCGACCCACATTCCGACCGGGCGCCATCTATCCGCAGTCCCTATCCATTTCCTACATGCTCGCTGCTCTGAGATTCGCGCAGGAGATCGGACGTACTTATGCATCCGCACTGAAGAAGTGGACCTGTTGCCCGTCTAGGCGAATCAATTATATGAATGAGTGGTGTCTGTTCTTTCAGACATGTCCGAAAGAACAGACACCACACGTTCATACAGTTGCGGAAAATGAATTGTATGTACCACAGTGTCTAACGGACTGCGCAGTTCCAACTACAATATTTGCAATGTGTGACAGTGTGCTCCACAACCTGCTTGAGGCTATTGCAACTCCACGTGGCAGTAC
This sequence comes from Schistocerca nitens, assembly GCF_023898315.1. Lineage (NCBI taxonomy): Eukaryota > Metazoa > Arthropoda > Insecta > Orthoptera > Acrididae > Schistocerca > Schistocerca nitens. The sequence goes on from NC_064616.1 coordinate 564,715,208, forward strand.
TATAGTAAATTATCACAGGAATATTCTGAGAGATCAGTCCCTTTCTGCAGTCCAGAAACAAAGTGGAGAAGACATTTGAGAGTCCGTACACGAAAACAGCACACATTCCTGTTGCTTGGATTCAAGGGAGTGATCTTATGGCAAAAATACTGGTTACGTTCATTCCTGTCCCAAATTCAGATCTGAATGCTGTAAAACATACAAGAAGGGTTATAGAGTGCCAGCCGCGTGCCAGACCACAAAGAGGCACATTTCAGTAAAACCTTCGTCCACCTGCAGAGGTGCAGGCTGCCGTAATGATTGACATCGCGTGCTAGGCGACACTGTGTGAGATGTAACCAGAAGAGGACTTGCGCTGCATTTTTAAGTGGCTTTCGGTATACTTTTGCAAGCATAATGAATGAATCTATAAATATGTTACATAACTGACAACACCATACAGCAGATTAAAGCAGTGAGTAACTTTACCCACGGTACATCTGCATCTACATCACACTCCGCAAGCCACCTAACGGTGTGTGGCGGAGGGTACTTCTGGTACCTCTATCTCTTCCCCCTTCCCTGTTCCACTTGCTCGTGGCAATTATCAAAGAATGACTGTCAGTAAGCCACTGTATTAGCACTAATTTCTCGAATTTTCTTGTCTTGGTCGCTTCGCGAGAGGTATGCGGGAGGAAGTTGTCCCCTGTTGTCCGACTTTCCGAAAACCGCTCTCTCGAAACTTCAGAAGTAAACCTCTCCGTAATGCACAACGCTTCTCTTGTAACGTCTGCCACCTAGAATTAAGGTCGGCACACTCAGTGCCTCACGTCATCGGTAGGAGTCATACTACTACGCGAGACGCTTCCAGATGCTAGTCTATGAACTTCGAGTTCATCAAATTCTTATCTAAAATCAAAAGGAAATTTTGATACTTTAAATTATGAAAATTTGTTCTCTTATTTTTGTGATACACTGTCTTTTTCCGTGGAACCACTTTGAAACTTAATTTGAAGTTAAGTGAAGTTTTGAATTGTCTGTACAAATACCTGTTTCGGGGTATCAAGGAAAGGTTTTGAAATTCGATAAGAAATGAATTATTATTTATATTTACTTAATTATTTATTGTTTATTTATGCTTAAAATACAAAAACCTTCACAGAATCAAATTTTCACTATACTTATATCTTTCTCTTGAGTGTCGCAGCTTTATTTGTATTTACAATACCGTTGACTCTTTTGATACAATTATTCAAAAGAATATTGACTGCAGGACCAAGTATACAGCAAAATGGTTCAAATGGCTCTAAGCACTATGGAACTTAACATCTGAGGTCATCAGCCCTCTAGACTTAGAACTACTTAAACCTAAATAACCTAAGGACTTCACACACATCCATGCCCGAGGCAGGATTCGAACTTGCGTCCGTGGCAGCCGCGTGGTTCCGGACTGAAGGGCGTAGAACCGCTCTGCCACAGCGGCCGGCTGGTATACAGCCAATGGTTTCATATACTGTACGATTTGCAGTACAATCAAACCCAACAAATATATCATCAGGCAAGTTGCTATGACATACACAAAACGATACATTTATTTGTCACCTAGCCGAAGAAACCACTCTTCTTTTCCAGTAAGAAATTTTTGTGCAGTAAGATATTCATAGGTAGGAACTTAAATAGTGGCTACACTACTGTGGAGACACTATGCAATGGAATCTACTATTGTCGATGATAGCACACGTTGTTGACTTACCTACCTTACCCCCGAGCAAATGGACTCGCCCGTCTCACGTCACCGGCGTGCGCACAATCGAGGGAAATACAGTCACTTGTGAGCAATACTTCTAACGTAACGGTGTCACTATGTTTTAGAAATAGGTACAACGGAGTTGGATCAAGATTGAATGTGCCAGAGGTCGTACAGCACGACAGTGTCATCAAGGAGCCGGCCGGATTGGCCGAGCGGTTCTAGGCGCTTCAGTCTGGAACCGCGCGACCGCTACGGTCGCAGGTTCGAATCCTGCCTCGGGCATGGATGTGTGTGATGTCCTTAGGTTAGTTAGGTTTAAGTAGTTCTAATTTCTAGGCGACTGATGACCACAGATGTTGAGTCCCATAGTGCTCAGAGCCATTTCAACTATCTGTCATCGAGGTCTTCAAGAGGCGTGCGGGGAATCGGCAATGCCGTACATAACAGTGGCGCGTTGGGTAGAAGCCTTCAACGAAGGTCGGCAAACTGTGGCAGACATGCATCGGGCAGGTCGTCCTAGCGTCTCTGAAGAAGTAGTGCACGCTGTTGCCGCGTTAGTGGACAGTGATCGACGCCATACGATTCGTAAGCTCGCCCACGAAACCGGATTAGCAAATACGACTGTACTTCTCATCCTGAAGGAACGCCTAGGCATGCAAAAATTTCATCACGATGGGTTCCGCATGAATTGACGGAAATGCAGATCTGGATGCGTTACGACGCTGCTCAGACGCACTTGGAGCGCTATGAGCGCGAAGGAGAGACTTTCATACGCCGTATCGTAACACTGGATCAGACAAGGGCCACATCGTAAGAGCCAAAACTGGAACGCCGATCCAACGAGTGGCGTCATTATGGGTTGCTGCGAAAGTCGAAAGTGCGTCAGAGCCCCAATATGGTGAAAGTTATGGTGATTCTCGTGTACGACTCTGATGGAGCTATCCTAACGCATTACGTTCCTCCACGGCAGACAGTCAACGCAGAGTTTTACTGTTCGTTTTTGGAGCATCACCTGCGATCATCTTTGCGAAAGAAGTGGTGATACTTTCTGCGTAACCCACCCATCATTTTGCACGACAATGCACAGGCTGTGGCTGCTCTGTTCGGTCGATGGGACTGGGAAGTACTGTACCATCCACCATACTCCCCGGACTTAAGTCCATGTGACTGATTTTATTCCGAAGATGAAGGAACTACTATGTGGCATTCGCTTCAGAACTGTTCCAGAGATTCGACAGGCAGTAGACTGCTCCATTCGCAACAACAGAACAGGCTCAGCTAACGGTATACTACGCCTTCCACATCGCTGGCAACGGGTTCTACACAACGCTGGTGACTACTTTGAAGGACAGTAACAGGTGCAAACATGTGACTCTTTTGTATCGGTTTTGAATAAATAGTTGCCACTATTTAAGTTGTAATCTTCGAACATATAATACACGTGTTACAACGTCCTGACTGGGACAACACAGTCCACAAATTCTGGTAAGAGCTGTTAAATGATTTTGGTCATCTTTCACATCCTCATCATATGCTGTTAGACACATTTTACAATATTTACATTTATTTTCCTTAATGAGTCGATATGAACAGTAGCCGCTTATGTAATGAAGTACATGCCACATATGTTCATCTAATTCCTGTTTGTCAGCATCATCTACAATTACATTTAATTCTTCATTAAATGTCACTTGTGAAAGGTCATTTATACAGTGATCAGCCAAAACATAATGACCACCTGCTTGCTAGCTTGTTTGTCCGCATTTGGAAAGAAATACGTCACTGATTCTGCGGATCATGAATCCGGTAGTTTGTTGGTACGTTTTGGGAGGTATGTGTCATTACATGTCTACGCACAGGTCATTTGACTCGCGTAAATAACGGACCGCAGCTTTGCGTACGCGGTAATGGCACCCGATAGCGACCTAGATGGGTTTCATAGGATTTACATCAGGCGAATTTGGTCACCGAGACATTAACGTGAGTTGTCTATAATGCTCCTCAGACCAATGTAACACGGTTCCGGCTGCGAGAGACGGGCAGTTATACTGCTGAAAGATGACGTCGCCGTCGGGGAAGACATGAAGTACGAAGGTACGGAGGTTATCCGCAGTTGTCGGCGTGTCTTCTATTACTACCACAGGTACCATGCAGACGCAGGAGAATGTCTCCCATAGCATAATACCGCTCCCACCGGCCTTCGTCCGTGACGCTCTGCTCGTTTCAAGCCGCCTGTACCTCCATGACGGCCTCTGTCGAGACGACCTGCGACCTGGTGTAGCAAATATGTGATAAACTTGAAGAGCCGACACGTTTCCATTGATCTATGGTGGAATGCCGATGGTACCGTGCCCACTGCAATCGTAATTGACGATGTGGTTGGGTCAAGATGTGAAGATGTAGGGGTGGTCTACTGCTGGGCTCCATGTTCAACAATGTACAATGAAAGATGTGCTCCAAAACACTTGTGTGTGCAACCAGCATTGTCCTCTTTCGACAAATATGCCACAAATCACCATCTGTCCTACTTTATGGAGCACACGAACCTCCGAGCCCCACGCTCTGTGAAGAGCCGTGGACGTCCAGACATTTAGCGCTTAGTGGTAGTTTCACTGTCCTATCTCTTTACGCTGGATACTCATGATAGTAGCAAGCGAACGTTTGACTAAATTCACCGTTTCCGAGATGATCGTTCACAAGCTCTGCGTAATAATATCCTGCCCCTTTGTCAAAGTGGCTCATCTCAATTAATTTCCCCATTTGCATCCCATATATTTGCTAGGGTGATCCCCCATCCGTGTCTGTTCCGCTTACATACTCTTGTTACCGCATCACGAGCATGAAACCCCACCAGGCGGTATCTGATGTCCCGACGGCCAGTACTCATTATGTTTTGGCTTGTCATTATATATGACTCATTAGACAAAATATCATCCTTGGAGACTACATCACCCTTTTTTGTGTCTTTAACATTAATGCCACATAGCTTTGTACCCTCAGTTTACTTTCTGTCTCAAAAATCCTTCTGATTGAGGCATGGTAATTACCACCATTCGACTGAAGATATTTTCCAAACCTGCTTTCCAGGTCATCAGTTTGAATCTTGCTTGTTAGGAAGTATTGTCTCCCTTTCTTACTGAACCAGTATCAACCAGATCCAGCAAGACAAAAGTGGTTTGTCTAAGAGCTAAATGAGTTTGTTTGCTAAGACCAATTATAGACCTATCCTCAGAATTTTCCATCAGTAAACAATTGGCAAACTGATGTAGGAACTCTAGTATGTGTTTAGAATTTCTGGTGAGTGGCCCTTGAAACTTATATACAAAACTCTGAGCTTTTAACGAAGTTCGAACATTAACCGTCTCCCACCACTTGCAAATTATCTCAGTGAAATTTGTGTTATCATTCTAGAGTTCAGTATTGTACCTGGAACCTAAATCCTTGAAATCAATAGCTATTGTACGGTCAAAAATATGACGAGAAAGTTTTACATTTTGCCTTTCTATGGTTGATGGATACACTGATTTAAGACACAGTTTGTTGGCATATTTCAGTAAATTTACCTGTTCAATCGAATGAAGAGATTTCAAACTACTCAAAGAGGAAAAACCACCATCAACCTCACGGCTAAAATCTGGAAACTCTATAATCTATTCTTTTTGATTTAGCCAACTGTTACTACACATTTCAGTAGGTGCACACTATCAAACGGAAAATACAAAAGGGCTACATCCAGCATGGAGAAGGATGTAGGTATTTAATTTCAAGTTCTGGAGGATCATTGAAGTATGATACAGGCCTCCTATTGATGACATTACCATCAGATACAATACCAACGACTTCAAACCCTATGCCGTCCAATTTCAACACAATATCCTTAAGGCTGGTGAAAAGAGCAGGGGCCTGCATGACTTTTACCGGCAGAATATAAGCTACATCAGTGTGCTGTTTATCGAAACTACGCACCATGAATACGTAGGCTGTAGATGCACATTCATTACTATTATAGGTCTGACCCAAAATATTCCTCCCTACGAAATCCATCAGTGACTTTAAATGCATTTCATCCATCAAGAGGAGAACTGGTGGCTCTTGTTCAGTTAAAAATGATACTTTCTTAGCTATGCATCCTACAAAATGTGCAGAAACTTGTTCAAGAACAGGATTACCAGAAAATCCAAATTTTAGTCATAATAGCAGGACTAGGCATCATTATCATTTCACTGTTTCTTAAAAGCTTGTAACAGTGAGGAGAAATGGAGTGAAGTGACGACCTTAACACTAAAATATCCCATGAATATCTTGTGCTGATCTTTTTACACTTTAGCAACGAAACCTGTTCTTCGAAAAAGTAATCATTTCTTGTTTGTCTGGCAACTTTTCAGACAAATTATTCATAATAGTAAATAAAAATTCAATACTCTCAGTAACATTCTGGTCTTCTCTATTGCTAAATTTTAAGTTCACAATATTACGCATAATAGCTAACTGGGGTAGCGTCTTTGATTCATAATCAAATCGTCTTCGGCCCCTGGTTCGAACCCCGTCTCTGTTTAAATTTTGATTAATAATCAGCATTGGTGGCCGAAGACTTCCAGTATAAGAAGTCACCTTCATTCTGCCAATGGACTTGTCAAAGAGGGCAGAGGAGCGGACAATGGTTCAGGGAACTCTCTTGTCCTAGGGGTGGAAACTGCCCCTACAGGTGGAAGAATCAGCGATGATCAACGGCATGAGGATGCAGAAGGCAATGGAAACCACTGCATTAAAGACACGTAACGTGTATCCACAGTACATGTGACCTGTAATTGGAGAAGTGTCATGATGATCTTCCCATTGGCAAAAGATCCCGGAATAGGCCTCATTCGGATCTCCGGGAGGGGACTGCCAAGGGGGAGGTTACCATGAGAAAAAGATTGAATAATCATCGGAAGGATAACGTTCAACGAGTCTGAGCGTGGAATGTCAGAAGCTTGAAAATGGTAGGGAAACTAGAAAATCTGAAAAGGGAAATGCAAAGGCTCAATCTAGATACAATAGGGGTCAGTGAAGTAAAGTGGAAAGAAGACAAGGATTTATGGTCAGACTAGTACAGGGTAATATCAACAGCAGCAGAAAATGGTATAACGGGAGGAGGATTCGTTATGAATAGGAAGGTAGGGCAGAGAGTGTGTTACTGTGAACAATTCAGTGACAGGGTTGTTCTTATCAGAATCGACAGCAAACCAACACCGACAACCATAGTTCAGGTGTACATGCCTACGTCGCAGGCTGAAGATGAAGAGACAGAGAAAGTGTATGAGGATATTGAAAGGGTAATATAGTATGTAAAGGGGGATGAAAATATAATAGCCATGGCAGACTGGAACGCAGTTGTAGGCGAAGGAGTAGAAGAAAAGGCTACAGGAGAATATGGGCTTGGGACAAGGAATGGAGAGAGGAGTAAGACTGAGTTCTGTAACATTTTTCAGCAAGTAATAGCGAAGTCTCTGTTCAAGAATCACAAGACGAGGAGGTGTACTTGGAAAAGGCCGGGTGATACCGGAAGATTTCAGTTAGATTACATCATGATCAGACAGAGCTTCCGAAATCAGATATTGGATTGTAAGGTGTACCCAGAAGCAGATATTGACTCAGAGCAAAATATAGTAGTGATGAAGAGTAGGCTGAAGTTTAAGACATTAGTCAGGAAGAATCAATACGCAAAGAAGTGGGATGCGAAAGTACTAAGGAATGACGATATATGGCTGAAGTTCTCTAAGGCTATAGATACAGCAATAAGGAATAGCGCAGTAGGCAGTACAGTTGAAGAGGAATGGACATCTCTAAAAAGGACAGTCACAGAAGTTGGGAAGGAAAACACAGGTACAAAGAAGGTAACTGCGAAGAAGCCATAGGTAACAGAAGAAATACTTCAATTGATCGATGAAAGGAGGAAGTACAAAAATGTTCCGGGAAACAGTAATACAGAAATACAAGTCGCTGAGGAATTGAAATTAATAGGAAGTGCAGGGAAGCTAAGACGAAATGGTTGCAGGAAAAATGTGAAGACTTCGAAAAAAAAAATGATTGTCGGAAGGACAGACTCAGCATACAGGAAAGTCAAAACAACCTTTGGTGACATTAAAACCAAGGGTGGTAACATTAAGAGTGCAACGGTAATACCACTTTTAAATGCAGAGGAGAGAGTGGATAGGTGGAAAGAATACACTGAAAGCCTCTATGAAGGGTAAGATTTGTCTGACGTGATAGAAGAAGAAACAGGAGACGATTTAGAAGAAATAGGGGATCCAGTATTAAAATCAGAATTGAAGAGAGCTTCGGAGGACTTAAGATCAAATAAGGCAGAAGGGATGGATAACATTAATCAGAATTTCTAATATTATTGGGGGAAGTGGCAACAAAACGATTATTCACGTTGGTGTGTAGAATGTATGAGTCTGGCGACATACCATCTGACTTTCTGAAAAGCATCATCCACACTATTTCGAAGACGGCAAAAGCTGACAAGTGCGAGGATTATCGCACAGTCAGCTTAACAGCTCATGTGTCCAAGTTGCTTACAAGAATAATATACAGAAGAATGGAAAAGAAACTTGAGGATGCGCTAGATGAAGATCAGTTTGGCTTTAGGAAAGGTAAAGGTATGTGAGAGGCAATTCTGACGTTGCTGTTAATAATGGAAGCAAGACTAAAGAAAAATCAAGACACGTTCATAGGATTTGTCGACCTGGAAAAAGTGTTCGACAATGTAAAATGGTGCAACATGTTCAAAATGGAAAAAAGAACACATTGACACCGGTGTGTCAGACCCACCATACTTGCTCCGGACACTGCGAGAGGGCTGTACAAGCAATGATCACACGCACGGCACAGCGGACACACCAGGAACCGCGGTGTTGGCCGTCGAATGGCGCTAGCTGCGCAGCATTTGTGCACCGCCGCCGTCAGTGTCAGCCAGTTTGCCGTGGCATACGGAGCTCCATCGCAGTCTTTAACACTGGTAGCATGCCGCGACAGCGTGGACGTGAACCATATGTGCAGTTGACGAACTTTGAGCGAGGACGTATAGTGGGCATGCGGGAGGCCGGGTGGACGTACCGCCGAATTGCTCAACACGTGGGGCGTGAGGTCTCCACTGTACATCGATGTTGTCGCCAGTGGTCGGCGGAAGGTGCACGTGCCCGTCGACCTGGGACCGGACCGCAGCGACGCACGGATGCACGCCAAGACCGTAGGATCCTACGCAGTGCCGTAGGGGACCGCACCACTACTTCCCAGCAAATTAGGGACACTGTTGCTCCTGGGGTATCGGCGAGGACCATTCGCAACCGTCTCCATGAAGCTGGGCTACGGTCCCGCACACCGTTAGGCCGTCTTACACTCACGCCCCAACATCGTGCAGCCCGCCTCCAGTGGTGTCGCGACAGGCGTGAATGGAGGGACGAATGGAGACGTGTCGTCTTCAGCGATGAGAGTCGCTTCTGCCTTGGTGCCAATGATGGTCGTATGCGTGTTTGGCGCCGTGCAGGTAAGCGCCACAATCAGGACTGCATACGACCGAGGCACACAGGGCCAACACCCGACATCATGGTGTGGGGAGCGATCTCCTACACTGGCCGTACACCACTGGTGATCGTTGAGGGGACACTGAATAGTGCACGGTACATCCAAACCGTCATCGAACCCATCGTTCTACCATTCCTAGACCGGCAAGGGAACTTTCTGTTCCAACAGGACAATGCACGTCCGCATGTATCCCGTGCCACCCAACGTGCTCTAGAAGGTGTAAGTCAACTACCCTGGCCAGCAAGATCTCCGGATCTGTTCCCCATTGAGCATGTTTGGGACTGGATGAAGCGTCGTCTCACGCGGTCTGCACGTCCAGCACGAACGCTGGTCCAACTGAGGCGCCAGGTGGAAATGGCATGGCAAGCCGTTCCACAGGACTACATCCAGCATCTCTACGATCGTCTCCATGGGAGAATAGCAGCCTGCATTGCTGCGAAAGGTGGATATACACTGTACTAGTGCCGACATTGTGCATGCTCTGTTGCGTGTGTCTATGTGCCTGTGGTTCTGTCAGTGTGATCATGTGATGTATCTGACCCCAGGAATGTGTCAATAAAGTTTCCCCTTCCTGGGACAATGAATTCACGGTGTTCTTATTTCAATTTCCAGGAGTGTATAACAGCCAAGAGGGAATAGTAAGAGTGGACGACAAAAGAACGAAGTGCTCGTACTGGCTCTGAGCACTATGGGACTCAAGAAGTGCTCGTACTCAAAAGGGTGTAAGACAAGGATGTAGCCTGTCGCCCCTACTCTTCAATCTGTACATCGAGGAAGCAATGATGGAAATAAAAGAAAGGTTCAGGAGTGAAATTAAAATTCAGGGTGGAAGGACATCAGTGAAACGAATCCTGATGACATTGCTATCTTGAATGAAAAAGAAGAAGAATTACGTGATGTGCTGAACGGTATGAACAGTCTAATAAGTACAGAGTATGGAGTGAGAGTAAATCGAAGGAAGACGAAGGTAATGAGGAGTAGAAGAAATGAGAACAGTGAGAAACTTAACATTAGGATTAACGGTCACGAAGTAGATGAAGTTAAGGAATTCTGTTACCTAGGCAGTAAAATAATCAATGACGTACGGAGCAAGGAGGCCATCAAAAGCAGACTATCAATGGCAAAAGGGACACACCTGCCCAAGAGAAGTCTACTAATATCAAATATCGGCCTTAAATTGAGGATGAAATTTCTGAGAATGTACAGTCATGCTCAAAAGTATCCGAAGGACCCGAATTGCATTTCGCCTGATTCGCATGCAACCCACATAAAGCAGCTGTCTAGCAGGTCCTCTAATCGCTCCTTGGTACAGTCGTTTGACTATTGAAAATGGTTCCAACAAGTCCCCACTAGAAAACACTACTCTGTATCGCAATAACTCAAGATGTAGAGTAATACCACGATACTACAAATATCAGGGAACACCTTATCACAGATAAGACTGTCCCTAAGGCTTGCAAGCTCACATTTATTACAATAAATGACATACCTGAAATGTTACCACTCTCATTATTACGTCAGATATGTAATGCAAGTAGTAAGTTCGTCGTATTCATGATTTACTCTTCAAAGTGACATACCGTACTTATTATTTAACACAAAATGACATTAAAAATTTAAGTTATTCACGAGCAGCTAGTTGAGAATATGTATGAACTTCAAATGACACGACGAACCGTCTCGTTCTGCATATGGATTCAAACCCAGGTCATGCAGACTAAGCAAAGATTTCGTGACTGATGGAAACTAACAGTCATTCCTGATTAGGCATACAGAGAGTGATATACCTCGATTTTAGACAGTATCAATTAGCAAATAACCACTTTTAATTACATAACGCAAACATTTGTAACGGACGCGAATTCCTGCCCAGCACCTATTGTCCCTGTTAACAAACTACAAGAGATGTTAAATATTGCTTCTTAACAAGTAACTTACTTGAAATGCCGTGAGGTAAAGCTTTGTGTTGGACAGGGATTCGAACCCAGAACCTAATCGGATAGATATCGAAGCACAATCAACTGTGACATGTCGCATTTTCTCGGCAGTAGCTAGATGTTTTAACTGAAATGACGAGACGAAACATTAATTTTTTCCTTCCCAGGACTCCAACCCAGCACCTATCGCTGTTATATTCTAGAGAAACCGCACGTTAAATACGGGTTTGTTGCACCAGCAGCGACATGTGAGCATGTTTGAACTAGAAATAGTATGACGAAGAGTTCGGCGCTGACTGGGAATAGAGCTCCACACGTATCTTTGTTGACTACACACAAAGAGACGTCAGCTACCGAATTTTTCTCCACCAGCAGCTCTGAATAACATCTTGAACTTACAGTGATCTCGCAAATAGTTGTGTGTCTCACTGGGAGTCAAAAACGTCAAATATCGTTAGTGTTGACAACGAATGAAAATACATTAAACATCGAAATTATTATCCACCAGCAGATAGGTGTTCTCATGGTAGATCTTGATAATACATAATGAAATCTTTACTGCCGGGCCAGGATTCGAACCCATTCCCGCGCAATATGAGGAGATGTTGAGGAATATGCAGTTTTGAACAAACAACAAATTGTAGCCGAGCTGTATTGTCACGAAGGGAACAAAATCCGCGTTAAGGGCGGTCTGAGTTGCATTCTCAATTCAGAACCAATTTTATCGACATACAGAAGCTCAGATAAAAGATGGAATAAGTGTCCTCTGACCCAACATAGCGTTTATTTCGTCACTAGATATAAATAACTAGTATGAGAAAGGTAACTGGTGATAGAGTTTCTACATGTCGCCACTCCAGACTTTGTGGCTCAACCTAACGTCTACTTGGTAGAGAAGGAATATCATTTTTAATGTGAATTTCAGACCACAATGCCATTTTATCTTTTTCACTTGGCGTAGCCAGAAGGGAATGGAATCTGTCTCTCCCGATTTAAAATCACTGACCGAAGTTGGAATCGAACCCAGACCATAGATATATTATCCTATCGTCAGCCCAACAGACCACCAAATCCTCTTCTCAGTGGTTCATTTTTCTATCATAACGCCGGTGTGAAACACTGGCTGAGAATTCTGACACACGCGCTCCCTGTATCAATTTGCAGCATGTTCAGTAAATTCATTTACTTGGTTGACCGAATCACCATGAACTAGCTGCCTCGGCTACCCAGTGCATACATTCAACTTTATTTTGTAATCACCGAAAAAAAATCACGTAACTGCCACCTACACAGAACTGCCAACAGTGTAGGATGCAGAAATTTAAATAGGAAGTGTTCCTTTCCACTTGAGCTACTCTATTGCGCTATCTGTTTGTTGAAAACGTCGTGCAGTGCAAAAGAAAAGATATAACTGTTCGTCTCTCAGAATTCTAGACCCGGCCACATGCATTATCTCACAGCGCTGTGGAATGCAGAAGCTCTGGAGGAATTGTTTTTGATTTCTGGAGCTGTAGTGCATACGTGTCAGCTAGTAGCGTAATGCTAAGTAACGCGCGCGGTAGATAAGATGTCGCGAGTTCGAGTACATTCACTGCCATATTTTTTAAAACGCAATTCTGCTGTCTGCTAAAGTTATCAATCTAATGGAACTTGTAACATAATTCCCTTCACTTCTCAACCCAAAATAGTTGTATGTGGAAAAAGGGCTAACTTATGCGACATCTTGTTCATTTCAGGTTTAACAGACAGCCAGACAGTAGATGCATCTCGAAACTTTTGTATTATGTATGGGTAGAGCGCATCGTGCCAAAATACGTCGGAAAAGTATTTCCTACATTAGCTGTCGTATGGTAGTGGCATTTTATTCTTCTTCAAACCTTGTTTGAGAGCTTTAACTCAGAACAAGTTTTCTGCGTGCATGTAATCAATAAACTGCGTGTTCATTTTCAGACTGTTATAGATAACATCAGAGAATTCGCATATATCGTTGATGATTAATTTGTCTCTCATATTTACTATTGTTTTAACAACATTAAAGGAAACCTTATGAAAATTGTGAACTGTATTATAAAAAATGAAATAAAACTACCCACGGTAACCTTACGACGAAAGTCTGTTTTAATAAAACTGAGTATCTGTACACAAGCGTACCTCTATCGTCACGGATTGGTGAAATACTACTCACTTAGATTTTGATTGGGTCTGTGTTTAATTGGTATGCTGTGTCGTACTCAAGATGTATGCAAATGTGGCATTTCATAAATAAAGTTATGTATTCCTAGAAACCCAAAATTTGCTTGTCAGCAGTGGAAAGAGGTGTTACCTATTGTGCAGCATTGTAAGTTTTCACCATTGCACTATGAGCCGAAAGCATTTTCTTGCGATTTCCTTATCGATGTTTGATCTGACCGTTTGTAGCTCTTTCACGGAAGGGATAAAAACCCTACTGTCAGGGAGACTGGAACTGCGAACCACAACAGACGCTTTTTGACAGGTCAGCACGTTACCACATAGCTGGCGAAGAAGTATGTGTCTTAGCTTCGTCTTACGAGATAAATAGTATCTAGAACTCGTAAACCGCTATTTAATAGACGAGATTAGTTGCGATTTCCACGTGCAACGACTTTCCTGGGCTGAAAACAGTAAATTTACAAACTTTTGTTACACCTCAAGCGATAATAACTCAGATTATTCAATAGAAATTACAGGAAAAATCAAGTGAACTTTGAGGCTTAATTCCGTGCACACAAGGAAGTAACTCGTCGATCACAGAGTTGCCAAACATACATTGCCTTGTTGCCAAATCTCTGTCACAATACCAGCAGGAAGAAGACGAAGCGATGTGATCTTACAGCGGGCTGGGAAGCGACCATAGCTGGTGTCTCCAAGTCGCGGCTGCTACGGCCTGGAATACGTAATGCGTCTGATTCGCATTTCTGTAACTAGGTTTAGGGACTGGAGCGTAGTTACTAATAATACTCAGAAATGACTGCAAACTAAGCATCATAAATCAGTAACTCTCATATATTTCTTTCGTAAGTGCACTCAAAACTACGAAACTCATTCACAGAAGTTTTCGTGCCTCGCCGATAGTCGAACACAACAAACAAATAAAAATAAAAAAAGAATGTGTGTGTGTGTGTGTGTGTGTGTGTGTGTGACAGAGAGAGAGAGAGAGAGAGTAAAAAATTGTAAAGAAATTGAATCATGCTATGTAAAGAAATCATTCATTAAAATGAGATGTTCCACATCATTATGAAATATCGTATTCGTGATCTATGAAACAAGAAATAATCTAATGTAATCTAATCTAATCTAATCATATCATATTGATGACTAGCCATGAAGAGTCATGAATTACTGAAATTTTTGCTAATACCAGTATCCACATCTATACTTGAAAATAAAAGACGACAGTTTTTGTAATAAACCGGGACTTCTATCAAGACCCTTTCGTCCCTGGTAACTAACCACGAAAGATGTCTGATATACCTCTATTCTGAAGTAACAAAGTGTGCATGCATTTATAGATGAAGTGCATGTTGTGAATTTCTATGACAGAGATACTCACCCAACACGGTTCTTTCCCCGCCAGAGAAATGTGGCAGAGTATCTCGTCGTATAATCTTCCATCACGATTACAGTTTCCTACAAAATATATACGAATAAAACACTTACCTTGTTACTTTGTGACAAAAGATTATTTCAGTACAATAAAAAGTCTTTGGAAATCACTTATGCCCACCTGTCACAAAAGTAGGATAACAAACACTTTGCACCTCGAAATCGGTTGCACCTATGTGCAGTATTGTGACGTTTCAATAAATCGTCTTAACGGCACTAAATTGTGGTTTGTGAATCATTTACCGGCCGTACTCTGCCGCATTTCACTGGTTGGAAGGCAGAAAGCTTACTGACAAATTTCACAGAAGGAAAAGGGGGTCGAAATGTGTCCCACTGGAAGGTCATGTTTTATTTAAATGATTACAAAATCAGGTAAAACGAACAGTCAGGTTGTCAGTATAAGCACATTACTGTTGTCAGTATGATGTTGCACTGCCCAGGGACTGTAATGATATAAGGGCCCGTTTAGGTCAGGTGTACTGTATAAAGAAGTGGAAGAGAGAGCACCACTAAATTCTAATCCGTATGCATCGCATACACACAGAAATTACTCTTACAGTGTAGTTATGGAGCCCAATGAGTGAATTGCGTATTTTCCGGTGAGAAAGAGCACTGGCAAACAGTCTTCGCTACATTAGGTTACTTAATCTGGTGTCACTCTGAGATAGAATTTATGGTCATCGACTAAGTGCAAGGTCAATGAGTCGGATGCGAGTTTTGCAACTGTGAAATACTTTCCTACATTATAGAAGCAAATATTAAATTTGAACTAACATTTCGAAAATTTTGTACTTGGATAGCTTGGAATGAAAATCTTTCTGTTTATTGCAAAGGAAAACAGTTGATTTTCTAAAACATTGTCTGTCATACACAACTTGAAACAGGTCATGTCGACCAAATCATATGGAAAAACTGACAGCGACGTATATCGGAAGGCAGTAAGATCTCTTGCCTTTTGGTTTGGCAGTATTCGATAGCCATTTCTAGGCGCAAGTAAATGAAGAAAGGCAGCGCGTTTTTGTTATCAAGTAACGTCTTCATCAATTACTTTAGTTTTAATGTAATCTACAAGTAATTACTGATGTATGATATTAACATGAAAAGTATTCCGTAGACAGGGAAAGAACCTGTTCTTGGGAAACTACTTCTGTAGTGACCAAAAGGCATCAAATGATCTTCAAGTACAGTGTTCCAGCAGCGGTATGAAGAAAATGATAGTAATAATGACGGTAATAATCGAATTATGCGGTAACTTCACACTTCCCATAGGATTTTTCTCGATCTAAGAAATTTTCTGAATTTGTGAAAATTTCAAAATGGCTTCACATCGATCCTATGATGCCTAGAAGAGTCTTTACATCCTGCTGACATGAGAATAGCATAATCTCCGCTTCAGAAGCTTGCTTCTGCTTAACCATTTAATAGACGGGCGTTTTTTCCACCGTGACTAATTTTGTAAGCTAAGTCCATCATCTATTACAGCACACTCCTGGGGCTGGGGAATGTGGCCACAATGGTCTGGCGGAACGAACTATCACAGGTGCAGTGCGTGGGTTCAGGCATTTACTTTTAAGAGTCACAGATTTAGTTAACCCCTGGTAACATCAAGAGAAAGACGTTATAAACCAAAACCCGCATTAAACATCACGTTCCTTCATTACCAACTGGGCACAGCCGGTTTATGTTGTGAAATGACATAGCGGAAGTCATGGTAAACAGAAATACAGTCGCCAGTAAACTTACTTACATTAGAAAATTTTATTTTATTTGATGAACCGATAGCCATTTAAAGGAACAGGGCTCTTACTTTACTTGTACTTGATTGAACTACAGACGTTGAAAAAATTTGGTACTGGACTGTGATTCGAATTCGTATCTCCTCTTTCGAGGATCTCAATCTCTCGGAACAGTATAGTTCCATCATTTCGTTCCTTTTCTTAAGACTGCAATCTTCTCTAGGTCTCCTCCAAAGGTAAGTATGTGGGTCCGAATCCTGATCGAATACAAAAATATTCATAATTTCATTACAAGCCCTATCACGAACACACCGGCCTGTTACTGAAAATTAACGTACATTTTTAATGTCTATTCATGTGTTTCCAACAATAATAGGTGTCGTTATTTCTGGTCAAAAACGCACACATCTTACTATTGGTGAGTAAGCAAATGATACTTACGCTAAATTCGTGGATGCACAGTAGGTGTGCAGTTCGATTGTCGCTTAGGCACAAACGTTTGTATCCTTATTTTAGATTCAAACACCTAGCAGGTGGTAAGAAAAACCATACGAAACATTTGATTTTACTTAGTTAACAATCTGATTACGTGTTGGGTTCGTATCTCCGTCACAGAACTTCACATCATACACTTCATCTTTAAATGCATGCACACTTTGTTACTTCAGAATAGAGGTATATCAGACATCTTTCGTGGTTAGTTACCAGGGACGAAAGGGTCTTGATAGAAGTCCCGGTTTATTACAAAAACTGTCGTCTTTTATTTTCAAGTATAGATGTGGATACTGGTATTAGCAAAAATTTCAGTAATTCATGACTCTTCATGGCTAGTCATCAATATGATATGATTAGATTAGATTAGATTACATTAGATTATTTCTTGTTTCATAGATCACGAATACGATATTTCATAATGATGTGGAACATCTCATTTTAATGAATGATTTCTTTACATAGCATGATTCAATTTCTTTACAATTTTTTACTCTCTCTCTCTCTCTCTCTGTCACACACACACACACACACACACACACACACACACACACACACACATTCTTTTTTTATTTTTATTTGTTTGTTGTGTTCGACTATCGGCGAGGCACGAAAACTTCTGTGAATGAGTTTCGTAGTTTTGAGTGCACTTACGAAAGAAATATATGAGAGTTACTGATTTATGATGCTTAGTTTGCAGTCATTTCTGAGTATTATTAGTAACTACGCTCCAGTCCCTAAACCTAGTTACAGAAATGCGAATCAGACGCATTACGTATTCCAGGCCGTAGCAGCCGCGACTTGGAGACACCAGCTATGGTCGCTTCCCAGCCCGCTGTAAGATCACATCGCTTCGTCTTCTTCCTGCTGGTATTGTGACAGAGATTTGGCAACAAGGCAATGTATGTTTGGCAACTCTGTGATCGACGAGTTACTTCCTTGTGTGCACGGAATTAAGCCTCAAAGTTCACTTGATTTTTCCTGTAATTTCTATTGAATAATCTGAGTTATTATCGCTTGAGGTGTAACAAAAGTTTGTAAATTTACTGTTTTCAGCCCAGGAAAGTCGTTGCACGTGGAAATCGCAACTAATCTCGTCTATTAAATAGCGGTTTACGAGTTCTAGATACTATTTATCTCGTAAGACGAAGCTAAGACACATACTTCTTCGCCAGCTATGTGGTAACGTGCTGACCTGTCAAAAAGCGTCTGTTGTGGTTCGCAGTTCCAGTCTCCCTGACAGTAGGGTTTTTATCCCTTCCGTGAAAGAGCTACAAACGGTCAGATCAAACATCGATAAGGAAATCGCAAGAAAATGCTTTCGGCTCATAGTGCAATGGTGAAAACTTACAATGCTGCACAATAGGTAACACCTCTTTCCACTGCTGACAAGCAAATTTTGGGTTTCTAGGAATACATAACTTTATTTATGAAATGCCACATTTGCATACATCTTGAGTACGACACAGCATACCAATTAAACACAGACCCAATCAAAATCTAAGTGAGTAGTATTTCACCAATCCGTGACGATAGAGGTACGCTTGTGTACAGATACTCAGTTTTATTAAAACAGACTTTCGTCGTAAGGTTACCGTGGGTAGTTTTATTTCATTTTTTATAATACAGTTCACAATTTTCATAAGGTTTCCTTTAATGTTGTTAAAACAATAGTAAATATGAGAGACAAATTAATCATCAACGATATATGCGAATTCTCTGATGTTATCTATAACAGTCTGAAAATGAACATGCAGTTTATTGATTACATGCACGCAGAAAACTTGTTCTGAGTTAAAGCTCTCAAACAAGGTTTGAAGAAGAATAAAATGCCACTACCATACGACAGCTAATGTAGGAAATACTTTTCCGACGTATTTTGGCACGATGCGCTCTACCCATACATAATACAAAAGTTTCGAGATGCATCTACTGTCTGGCTGTCTGTTAAACCTGAAATGAACAAGATGTCGCATAAGTTAGCCCTTTTTCCACATACAACTATTTTGGGTTGAGAAGTGAAGGGAATTATGTTACAAGTTCCATTAGATTGATAACTTTAGCAGACAGCAGAATTGCGTTTTAAAAAATATGGCAGTGAATGTACTCGAACTCGCGACATCTTATCTACCGCGCGCGTTACTTAGCATTACGCTACTAGCTGACACGTATGCACTACAGCTCCAGAAATCAAAAACAATTCCTCCAGAGCTTCTGCATTCCACAGCGCTGTGAGATAATGCATGTGGCCGGGTCTAGAATTCTGAGAGACGAACAGTTATATCTTTTCTTTTGCACTGCACGACGTTTTCAACAAACAGATAGCGCAATAGAGTAGCTCAAGTGGAAAGGAACACTTCCTATTTAAATTTCTGCATCCTACACTGTTGGCAGTTCTGTGTAGGTGGCAGTTACGTGATTTTTTTTCGGTGATTACAAAATAAAGTTGAATGTATGCACTGGGTAGCCGAGGCAGCTAGTTCATGGTGATTCGGTCAACCAAGTAAATGAATTTACTGAACATGCTGCAAATTGATACAGGGAGCGCGTGTGTCAGAATTCTCAGCCAGTGTTTCACACCGGCGTTATGATAGAAAAATGAACCACTGAGAAGAGGATTTGGTGGTCTGTTGGGCTGACGATAGGATAATATATCTATGGTCTGGGTTCGATTCCAACTTCGGTCAGTGATTTTAAATCGGGAGAGACAGATTCCATTCCCTTCTGGCTACGCCAAGTGAAAAAGATAAAATGGCATTGTGGTCTGAAATTCACATTAAAAATGATATTCCTTCTCTACCAAGTAGACGTTAGGTTGAGCCACAAAGTCTGGAGTGGCGACATGTAGAAACTCTATCACCAGTTACCTTTCTCATACTAGTTATTTATATCTAGTGACGAAATAAACGCTATGTTGGGTCAGAGGACACTTATTCCATCTTTTATCTGAGCTTCTGTATGTCGATAAAATTGGTTCTGAATTGAGAATGCAACTCAGACCGCCCTTAACGCGGATTTTGTTCCCTTCGTGACAATACAGCTCGGCTACAATTTGTTGTTTGTTCAAAACTGCATATTCCTCAACATCTCCTCATATTGCGCGGGAATGGGTTCGAATCCTGGCCCGGCAGTAAAGATTTCATTATGTATTATCAAGATCTACCATGAGAACACCTATCTGCTGGTGGATAATAATTTCGATGTTTAATGTATTTTCATTCGTTGTCAACACTAACGATATTTGACGTTTTTGACTCCCAGTGAGACACACAACTATTTGCGAGATCACTGTAAGTTCAAGATGTTATTCAGAGCTGCTGGTGGAGAAAAATTCGGTAGCTGACGTCTCTTTGTGTGTAGTCAACAAAGATACGTGTGGAGCTCTATTCCCAGTCAGCGCCGAACTCTTCGTCATACTATTTCTAGTTCAAACATGCTCACATGTCGCTGCTGGTGCAACAAACCCGTATTTAACGTGCGGTTTCTCTAGAATATAACAGCGATAGGTGCTGGGTTGGAGTCCTGGGAAGGAAAAAATTAATGTTTCGTCTCGTCATTTCAGTTAAAACATCTAGCTACTGCCGAGAAAATGCGACATGTCACAGTTGATTGTGCTTCGATATCTATCCGATTAGGTTCTGGGTTCGAATCCCTGTCCAACACAAAGCTTTACCTCACGGCATTTCAAGTAAGTTACTTGTTAAGAAGCAATATTTAACATCTCTTGTAGTTTGTTAACAGGGACAATAGGTGCTGGGCAGGAATTCGCGTCCGTTACAAATGTTTGCGTTATGTAATTAAAAGTGGTTATTTGCTAATTGATACTGTCTAAAATCGAGGTATATCACTCTCTGTATGCCTAATCAGGAATGACTGTTAGTTTCCATCAGTCACGAAATCTTTGCTTAGTCTGCATGACCTGGGTTTGAATCCATATGCAGAACGAGACGGTTCGTCGTGTCATTTGAAGTTCATACATATTCTCAACTAGCTGCTCGTGAATAACTTAAATTTTTAATGTCATTTTGTGTTAAATAATAAGTACGGTATGTCACTTTGAAGAGTAAATCATGAATACGACGAACTTACTACTTGCATTACATATCTGACGTAATAATGAGAGTGGTAACATTTCAGGTATGTCATTTATTGTAATAAATGTGAGCTTGCAAGCCTTAGGGACAGTCTTATCTGTGATAAGGTGTTCCCTGATATTTGTAGTATCGTGGTATTACTCTACATCTTGAGTTATTGCGATACAGAGTAGTGTTTTCTAGTGGGGACTTGTTGGAACCATTTTCAATAGTCAAACGACTGTACCAAGGAGCGATTAGAGGACCTGCTAGACAGCTGCTTTATGTGGGTTGCATGCGAATCAGGCGAAATGCAATTCAGGTCGTTCGGATACTTTTGAGCACGACTGTACGTCTGGAGTACAGCATTGTATGGTAGTGAAACATGGACTGTGGGGAAACCGGAACAGAAGAGAATCGAAGCATTTGAGATTTGGTGCTACAGACGAATGTTGAAAATTAGGTGGACTGATACGGTAAGGAATGAGGAGGTTCTGCGCAGAATTGGAGAGGAAAAGAACATGTGGAAAACACTGATAAGTAGAAGGGACAGGATGATAGGACATCTGCTAAGACATGAGGGAATGACGTCCATGGTACTAGAGGACAGAAAGTGTAGAGGAAGACAAAGCTAACTGTGTCGTACTATTTACAGTTGCTGGAAACTTGAAGTTGTGTATTTGAACAATCTGCAGATCTTTTACATGAACAGTGCAGTAATTGTGACATAACACAAAACGTTGAGAAATGGCACGTCACTATTTAAAAGGAAATATACGATAGTTTTCTTTTTAACATAGATCCACTCACTCAAATCAAGCATTTTATCATATAATTCTTTCAGGGAAGAGTATGATGTTGACTTTACATGTTCTTCATGACCTGTCCAACTTTCACTTAAAGCAGATCTGATATAAGCAATTTCCAAACGCTGTCTTCAGTCCTCATGAGGTTCTCTACATGTTGAAGGTGCAGACAAATATACAGGACATCCAAGTAATAATGATGGCATGCACATGTAACAAACATATTGCCATTGTCTTACATTATACGTCATAAGGGCAACACATTCGTTCACTAATTATACAACCCATCACAAAGTCAGTAAACACCCAACTAACCTCTCCATAGCCGTGCACGACCATCAGGTGCTGTAATTAATTTTCCAGTCTTAGTATCATATGTTTATATACTTCTTTCTATATCGTCTGCATGAAAGTGCTGCTCACAAACCTGTTAAAAATAACAGATTATGTTACATTAGTGTGATAAAACAATTTCCGTATATACATTGCTTATAATTTACAATTAACGCCCAAACTAAACAGAAGTATTTAATAGATATATTTAGTAAAGCTGCTGTTTACCACAGAGTCATCTGTAGGCATAAAATTATCTCGATGAACTACTTTTACCCATTCTCTCTGCATTTTCATCACGTAGGAAATAGAATATACTAATTTTTCTTGTTTATTATAAACAAGAAGTCATACAACATCTTCGTGGCATAGTTAAATGTTTAAGTAGTATTAAAAAAAAAAAAAAGAATTAAAATTTCTTCTCTGCATTCAGGGTCCCAATCTTCATACCACGACAACAAGAGCCGACAGTGCTTATCTAGCTGTGTTCAGTATGACCCCTAGCACGTGCGTCACGAGCGGTTCCAAAGATAGCGTTCAGACTTTATTCCTAGGTGATATTGTCTAGCACCATCTAAACGATCCTGTGACGAAACGCGCCGCTCTTCTTTGGATCTTCTCTCTATCTATTCTACCACTTCTACCTCGTAAGGTTCCCACATAGATGAACAATACTCAAGATTCAGTAGAACAAGTGTCTTGTATACCACTTCCAACGTGGATGAGCTATATTTCCTTAAGATTGTTCCTACGAATCTCAGTCTGGCATCCGCTTCTCTGACTGTTTGATTCATGTGGTTATTTCACTTAAGATCGGAATGGATTGTTACTCTTAGATATTTTACGGTAGATACTGCCTCCAGTAATTTGTCACCAATATTGTAGTTTTACAGTAGTGGATTTCTTTCTTATGTACGCGCAATATGTTACGTTTATTAAAGTTCAGAGTCAGCTGCCAGAGCCTGCACCATCCATCAACCCTCTGCCGGTCATTCTGCAAATCGATACTGTCTTCTAGTATAGCTACATTCTAATAGACAACGGCATCATCTGTGAACAGCCTTAAAGAGATTTCGACGCCTTCTGTTAGATCATTTACATACATTGTAAACAGTAACGGTCCTATCACACTTCCTTGTGATATTTCGGAAATTATATTTACATATGCCGACTTTGTTCCGTTAAGAGTGAGTTATTGAGCTCTATCTGAGAGGAAGTCTTGAATGCAGTCGAAAATCTGGTCCGATAATGAGGTCGTATTTTTTTTTTCACTAAACCGATGCGCGGTATGGTGTCGAATGCCTTCCTGAAGTCAACGAACACGGCATCTGCTGAGCTCCGTTGTCTACAGCGTTGTGGGTGTCTTGGAGGAACAGAGCGAGCCGAGTTCCGCAAGATCTTTGTTAGCGGAATCCATGTTCATTTTTATAGACGAAATTTTTATTGTCTTAAATCGTCACAATTTTTGAGCATAAAACATGTTCCATAACCTTGCAACATATTGATGCCAACTGTATTGGCCTATAATTATATGCATCTGTCCTAAGACCCTTCTTAAAAACGGGAATGACCTGCGCCTTTTCCCGGTGGCTAGGTAGGTTTTTTTGGTCCAGTGTTATACGATCAATGCTGCTACAAGGAGAACACGTTTTTTTGGCATAATCTTTGTAAACTCTTATAGGTATCTCACCTCGTCCTGATGCATTTCCAGTACTAAGCGAGTGTTGGTGCTTTCCTTTCCGTGATCGGTTATCTCAATATCTGCCACTTGGGCATTTGTACGATTAAAAGGAGGAACCGTATTTCGATCCTCCGCAATGAAACAACGTCGGAAGCCCGAATTTAGTATTTCGGCCTTCTCTGCGTTATCTTCCGTTTCGGTGCCAGAATAGTCACTAAATGAATGAAGAGAGGATTTCGAACCGCTTCCTGATTTTGCGTCAGAGCAAAATCTCTCAACGTCTTTACTCAGACTGGTTGACAAAATTTTACTTTTAAAGTGACTGAATGCCTTCCTCATTGCTCTCCTTTATGCTCATATTCATTTCGATAAGCTTTTGTTTGTCAGCATCCTGTTAAAAGTATTGTTACATTTCGTAACGTAAAATCACGCTCCCATATTGTATTTTTCAGGGTGCTCTCTGGAAAATTGCATCACCTTAAAGCTCATGTGCGTTAATGTAAAATGTTCAGTGTTAAGAGGTGAAGCTTCAACGCCACTTGTAAACAAATTATAAGCTTTGCAAAATTTTTGGACATTAGCAAAAAACTGCTAGTCAGATTCCGCTCTAATCATACTTTTCTATTTTTGTCAGTATACATACTGCGAATTCCCTGGGCAGTAAAAGAATCGTTCGGCTCTCAAGTATAGATCTACATGACATTCTGGAACCAGGCAAATTCTGCATAAAGCCAACTTCCGTTCACAGCTCACTCGCTTTCAAGATTTTCTCTGTGCGGAACGAACAGATGACATTTCAGTAGTTAAAAATACATTCATATTATCCAATGGTTAACCATATTTTCCAAGTCAGAACGTGATCTAATAGCGTGAGAAAGTTCAAATGCAAAATTCACTACCTGATCAAAAGTATCCGGACACCCATTAGTGGATATTACACGCGGTATGATCACCCTGCGTCTATGACGGCCTTAATTCTGCTGGGGACACTTTAAAAGAGGGGTCGGAATGTGTGTGGAGGACTGGCAGCCAGTTCCTCCTGAAGGTAGTGATGCTGGAAGCAAGGGTCTGGACCGAAGCTGAGTTTATAACTCCTCCCAAAGGCGTTCCATTGCGTTCAGATCGGGAATCTGAGCAGGCTGTTCCATTTCAGGAAAGTTATTCCCCACAAACCTTTGCCTCATAGTTGCTGCTTTATGACAGGTTGCATAGTCAAGCTGAGATAATGTTCCTCTACTGTATGTGGTACACAATGCTGTAAAATGGATTCGTATTCTCCCACATTTAGCGTTTTTTTAAGAGCAATTAGGGGTGCACCCCAACCACGAAAAACGACCCCATAGCGTAACACCACCTCCTCTTCACTTCATTGTTGGCACTACCCCACCTGTATATACACAAGAATTGTGCTAGATGGACTGCTGGTGGCACTTTGGAACTCAGGAATTGTTCCCTCCACTGAATTCACGAGACTTTTTTAGAAACCACCCTCCACTATGCTTGATGATCCCTGTCCGTCATTGCATGAGGTCTGCGTGGTATTGGCTTAGTTGTAGTCGTTCCTTCGCGTTTCTACTTCACAAACGCACCACCAACAGTCGACTTTAACAGCCTTAGAAGAGCTGAGATGCCCCTGATGATTTTGTAACTCGGGTGATATCCAATGACTAGTTCATGTTCGAAGTCAGTCAACATAAGTTAAAATGTTTTACTTGCAATAGTTAGCTGCACCTTCCAGCTACTTCTCTACATACTCGCCTCTCCGCCTTAGACATTTGTCGAAGCATTGTACCAACTTTCCAACACCGTCGCTATAGAAGGCAGCAGTCTCTTCTTTCCGACAGTTCTCTGCCCTGGTCTGCAGCATGTTGTCTGTGCCAGAATGCTGTCTGGTTCAAATGGCTCTCAGTACTAGGCGACTTAACTTCTGAGGTCATCAGTCCCCTAGAACTTAGAACTACTTAGAACTACTTAACCTAAAGACAAAAAAAATGGTTCAAATGGCTCTGAGCACTATGGGACTCAACTTCTGAGGTCATTAGTCCCCTAGAACTTAGAACTAGTTAAACCTAACTAACCTAAGGACATCACACACATCCATGCCCGAGGCAGGATTAGAAAATGCGACTGTAGCAGTCGCGCGGTTCCGGACTGAAGCGCCTGAAACCGCTCGGCCAATGCGGTCGGCGAACACAACACCCAATCCCTGAGCGGAGAAAATCTCAGACCCAGCCGGGAATCAAACCCGGGCCCTTAGGATTGACATTCTGTCGCGCTGACCACTCAGCTACTGGGGACGGACTCTCAGCAGGCTGTCATACACTCAGCATATAGTCTTACTTGACAGAATACACTGTTTTTTTAGACATCTTATGTGCGTGCTGTGCGCTCAGAACTGAAAAGAGCTACGTGAGACGATCGACAGGCGTACTAGAGAAACTGCAGAACACATTTGTGCAAAACTTCAATGAATTTTCACTGTGGTTTCCACTTCACGACCGATCGGACCTTAATAAACGAATAGTTCTAGTAGTTTAAATAGAAACTGAAGACTTGAAAGAAATTTCCAACTGTTACTGCATTGGGGCATTGAAATAACTTATTGGCAACAAATAAAAATTTGTGCTGGAGCAGGATACGACTGCGAACAGTAATCTTCGGCTATCAAATCACGTCTCCAGTCCGATCCAAATCTCGATATGGCACACATTACTAAGTAGTGTCCCCTGTCCATTATTCCTCTTCGCTCGCAACCCTACTGTATTCTCTCAAGAGGTCGGACATTATTGTGCATCTGCACTGAAAGATCGATATGCCTTCAGGTGCATACAGTATATAACATACATATGGTTACTGTTTTTTCGAAAATACCTACACAATATACCTCTGTCGTGGTGTACCATTCCTTACCAGTAGACCGTACTGAAGTGTTTTGGGTTAAATTTCAAACCTCTCATGTGTTATCTATTCTGGATGCTGAAACCTGTGACTGTGATTAAAAAAGCGAATTATTCGTCAGGAAACAGCGACCAATCACGTTATAATATTTTAAACTGTTTATAAGCTTATCAGCTAGCTTTAGAGGCATTGTAGAATCATAACCAAATTTTTGGTATTGACGAGAACTTTTTATTTTGTACCAAGTGCAAGAAGCCGCTGAAGTCTTGGCTCTCGTGAAAATTTCTTTGACTTATATAGGTTTCTCCGAACCACAAAAGCCAGCGATGTGATATCGTCATGAGATCCCGGAAGTTGTGAGCATAGCGTATTTATTATAATTGCAATTTAACTGATTTACATTTCAGTAGTAGATATTAATTTACATATCAGCATTCCCGTTCAGTAATTGATACAGCTTTTTGTTTTGAACTTCGTAAGCGTAGGTATGTTTTTTTCCCTTATGGTTACTGTATTCATATTGAATTGTTGGTATATTTTCGTCAATGGTAGATTTTTCTAAACTTTGTTCTCGTTTTTCTTCCACTAATTGTTGCAATTTAGTTACTTTCTATCTTTGTACAGTTTCTGAGTGGCTTGTGTGTGCAGATGTGGTGCCAACTCCCTCGAGTCACTTACTAAGGCCTCATTGCTTCCATGCCACGACGCATCGTGTCAAAGTGAACATAATGGCTATTAGGTAGGTGGTCACAATGTTCTGGCTGATCAGTGTACGTTATGTATGCAGTTACAAACTACGTTATTGCACCTATTGTTAATATCAATGTAGAAACAAAACAGAGTATTTAAACAATCAAACAAAAACAACATAAAGTAAAAGGAATTTCGTTCATGCTCTAAGTGAATAAGTCCTGGCATATAATATTAGATCTGTTATTGGTAGCCTCGGAAGAAGTGATCATGGACTCTGTATATTCGCGGCACTGAAATGGGATTTTGGCGAGGGAAAAGATGTAGAATAGTGTGGTAGTGGTGGCATTACTGCGACGTTCTTGTGTTTTTATATCCTGCTTATTTTATCTTAAGTTGTGTATCACTGGAAATATCGGTCTTTTGTTCGCGTTTCTTTATCAGTGATCGTATTTTCTTCTTTCTTTATGACCCTCTGTATGAAATATTCTTCATGGAGAGTAGCAGTTTCTTCTGTCACTATGGCCAAAAATTAGCAGATCTATATTAATTTCAATATGGTGGTGATAATTCTGTGTTGGGCAAACATGTAATCTACATTACTAAGCGAATATCTCGGAACCCAAAACCTGTTGCAGGTTGCCTAGCTATTGGCTTCCAGCGACAACAAAAATCTGATTTTTGATCTTCACGTGATTACTGACCGAATTTAAAAATAGACGAAGCTGTCATAATCTAATCATTAAGAGGTGTAATCTCATGTTGAAGATTTAACACCATAAGACAAATATTGTAAATATGAACTGTGTGTTTGTCTTGAGGCAACGTAACCGACATCACGCAAATAACCAGACTTTATTCATGCATTATTTGAGAATGAGCGCTCTTAGCGACTTGCAACAAACTGTTACACGTAATTTCAAGTCTTTATGAACATTTTTCGCTGGCGCTGTCTACAAAATGAAGAAAAGTTTATCGCTTACTACATTTCACTGTTCATGCAATAAAACTTCAGCATCAGACGTGACGTTTTGAATTATTACTTCTTTACTACAGATTCCATTCGCAACACAGTTTTCAGGCAGTGTCCACATATACCACTGAATGTACACAATATGCCATTAGAGTACCTAATTAAAATATCAAAATTTTCATTATTATTATAATTTTGTATTCTACTTACATTTGTTTTATGTTTTAAATTTTTTTTATGTTTTACATTCAAATTTTACTTTGTTTTTTGAGTTTACCGTTTCACATGCATGTATTTTGTAATTGAAAATAATAAGTAAGCCATTCTTATGAGAGAAAATAATTACAGTAATGTTTATCTGTAAGGAAATGCTTAAAAAGTAACGTTTTATTACATGATGCACATAAAATTAAAGAAATGAAAGAAATTCTTGTATGTAATATGCACGATGGAGAAGACAAGATCAAACAAAATTCACAAGCATTTCAAATAGTCACAGGTGATCGTCTAAATATCCTGCTTTGTATCAGGCATATTTCAGTACATTGGGAAGCCTTGGCGAAGGGAGCTGCTTATATACTAGTGACTACAGTTTGATTATATTGTTTCTCAAGTGGAGACTGACATCATCTTCGTTCAACATAATTAGATCCGAAAGTTTTCTCACAAAGTTCTTCCCTCATTGAAAGCTGTATATGTCCTACGGCTGTATCTGTGCCTTCGAGCCCTCTTTGGTCACCAGATGAACATGTTCCCTGCCCTTAAGTATGATCCTCTTAACGAGTCTTTCACACTGACGACAGAAAGAATCTAACAATAATGCAGACATTTCCCCTTCAATGGGAAAGAGATCATCTTTCACATATCTTTTTACCTGGCCAGACGTTTGTTTACCATATTTCGATGCTGTGACGAAGGCATTCGGAGCTTCAGAATGATATTCTCTAATTATTGGTCCACACTCATCATTATTTTCATTTAAAACCATGAGATGATGGGTATTCAGTGCGAAAACTCTGTTTTGAGCGTCGTACCCCAGTACAAGAAACATCTGGCTACCCCAGAGGGCTCGATGGCACTAGTACAGCCATGGAACTTTTTCAGAAGTGTTTCAGATCTAATTCTATTGAATAATTATAACGTCAGACTCCACATAAGAAACAATACAGTCAAGATGCCGTCACTACAGCATAATCCACTCTATTCGCCAACGCTTACCGATGTACTGAAATATGCCTGATACAAATCAAAATATTTAGAGGATCACCCGTGACAGTCTAAAAACTTCCTGAATTTTGTTTTATATTTTCTTCTCCATCGTGTATATTATTTAGAAGAATTTCTTTAATTTTATGTGCATCATTTCATAAAACGTGACTTTTTAAACAATTCGTTACAGATTAACATTACTGCAATTATTTTCTATCATAAAAAATAAGTCACTATTTTAAATTAACAAAATATATGTATGTGAAGTGGCAAACTAAAAAACAAAAACCATGAAACTAAATCGTAATATAACCATTTAAAACATCAAACATGTAATTAGAATTCACAATTAGAATATTAATGAATATTTAGATAATTTAATTAGGTATCTTGAAAATACTCTGATTGCATTTTGTGTACAGGTTATGTTCCAAAAATAGTGTTCCAGAAACCAGCTTTATTAGACAGGGATGTATGTGGCGTGAAAGCTTCTTTAATTTATGTTGTAAGGAAGGTTTTTCATTTTTCAGAATTCATGTATGGTGGTGGGGTATTTTGCAAAATTTCAAATTATTACGTAAGTTGGTTATACAGTTTTCAATAACATTAATTTTCAAAAAATGGTTCAAATGGCTCTGAGCACTATGGGACTCAACTGCTGAGGTCATTAGTCCGCTAGAACTTAGAACTAGTTAAACCTAACTAACCTAAGGACATCACACACATCCATGCCCGAGGCAGGATTCGAACCTGCGACCGTAGCCGTCTCGCGGTTCCAGACTGCAGCGCCAGAACCGCGCGGCCACTTCGGCCGGCTATATTAATTTTCAATAACATTAATTTTCAATAACATTAATTTTCAATAACATAATTTTCAATAACATTAATTTTCAATAACATTAATTTTCAATAACATTAATTTTCAATAACATTAATTACATATCAGCTCTTATGTGAAAAACAATTTTACATATCATCATTTCGAAGATATTCCCTTTGAATTTAAAACGCTAAATTACTTTCCTGGGTGACTTTTACAACTGGCCACAAACAAAATAGTATCTATTGCACTATTTTAGCCCCTTTACACACCCACCATGTATCATAAAGATCGTTTATTGACACTTGGGAATGCTCCTTTGGAAGTGTACGTTTAAAATTACGTCATTGTACGACACATAGTTCATGAGATATGTCAAACACTGAGACGCGACAAAAAATGGCTTTTGATTAAAATGTAGTGCAAATTAGCCAGACAATATTCATCCAGTGTTTCAAAATGAGAGCACTTAGCGACTTCCATCAAACGTTAAGGATAAATTCAGACCTTTTTTAAACTTTTCTTACTTACATGCTTAACGTCAAATGTTTAACAAATTAACTCACCTGTAAAGTAATCAGCCAATTGAAGTTGTTTTATACAAGGAAGTTTGATTCTTTCAATAATCGGGAGTTGACTGGTAGATGTACTAACTAACAATCCTGTGTGTTCTTTGTACTTAATACATAAAATTCTTTTCAAACACTTAAATTTATTTCGAGTTGGACCTATTACATTTTAATTCATAGATCCCTAGACTATATAATTATCTTTTCATTATGTGACTGTTTTTAGGTTCTTTTGAATTTAACTGTCTGAAACACTTCTCTGATTTCAAGTTCTTTAATGAAATTAATTTCCTGTGTGGACTGGTTATGAGATAAAATCAAAAGAAAAATAGTAATTATCTACTGCAGTTGACTTAACTCTAACGTGTCATCCGCATCCCAACGAAGCTAGTGAGAAAGGAACAGTGTGTTTCGATAGCGTCTTTTTCAAGTGGAGTTGCACATACATTGCATGTTACGCAATTGTTTACACCCTGAATAATGTGACAACTTTACAGTCCTTATAAAGTGTCGTATTGCAGGAAAACATATTATGCCGATAATGCAGCATCTCATAAAATCATTCAATGATTTGTACTGGCGCCTTGTATATCTTCTATACATATCTGCGACGAATAAATTATGAAGGGCAGTCAAATGAAAGCGGGACACATCGGAAAAAGGAAGCAAACTGTTTATTATTTCAAAATTAATTGCCATAACTTTTAGTTGTCCAGCATCTCCACTTTATGGACTCTTGGGAGCATGTTCATGGAGATCGTTCGTGGGTTACACATTTCACTAGCCATTCGTCCACTCGCCTTGACCATGTTTACATCACCTGCGATATTGCCAGTTGGGTGCAGGCTGCTGAGGTCTGGCCCATTGCGTTCTCTGTCCATGACACTTATATGTTTTTGTCTCTGCCGCAAAAGGGTGTGGCACAGACGGGACCCATGGAAACAAAATACGACCCATCTCACTTCACCTGACGGCTGACAGCTCATCAAGAACACGTGGATACCCTGTAGTCCAAGCCACGATGCTTATCAGTCTGCCCTGTCATGATGGATCCTCTGCACAAAGCCTGTCCTGTGCAAGGCCTTCATTGGTTACGGAAGGGAGGTCGGTGTGTTGCAGCAATGATCCCAGGGTTTCTACTTCACCATTCTCTGGAAATGTTTTATGATGTTGTATCCGCCAGAATCTCAGGCGATGTTGAATCATGCCAAGACACATCTAACTGCCCTCTCTCGATGTCATCTTTAAGGAGCTATACTCATGATGCAAACACACAATGGGTTACTGCAGGAGCGTCCGTCTATGTACTACCTGATAGCAGAATGGCGCCATCCCCCGCAGACTCTGATTACTGTTCTTCCCCCCCCCCTTCCCCCTCCACCCCCATGACCCATGGACCTTGCCGTTGGTGGGGAGGATTGCGTGCCTCAGCGATACAGATAGACGTACCGTAGGTGCAACCACAACGGAGGGGTATCTGTTGAGAGGCCAGACAAACGTGTGGTTCCTGAAGAGGGGCAGCAGCCTTTTCAGTAGTTGCAGGGGCAACAGACTGGATGATTGACTGACCTGGCCTTGTAACACTGACCAAAACGGCCTTAATGTGCTGGTACTGCGAAAGGCCGAAAACAAGTGGAAACTACAGCCGTAACTTTTCCCGAGGGCATGCAGCTTTACTGTACGGTTAAATGATGATGGCGTCCTCTTGGGTAAAATATTCCGGGGTAAAATAGTCCCCCATTCGGATCTCCGGGCGGGGACTACTCAAGAGGACGTCGTTATCAGGAGAAAGAAAACTGGCGTTCTACGGATCGGAGCGTGGAATGTCAGATCCCTTAATCGGGCAGGTAGGTTAGAAAATTTAAAAAGGGAAATGGATAGGTTAAAGTTAGATATAGTGGGAATTAGTGAAGTTCGGTGGCAGGAGGAACAAGACTTTTGGTCAGGTGATTACAGGGTTATAAATACAAAATCAAATAGGGGTAATGCAGGAGTAGGTTTAATAACGAATAAAAAATTAGGAATGCGGTTAAGCTACTACAAACAGCATAGTAAACGCATTATTGTGGCCAAGATACACACGAAGCCGATGCCTACTACAGCAGTACAATTTTATATGCCAACTAGCTCTGCAGATGATGAAGAAATTGGTGAAATGTATGATGAGATAAAAGAAATTATTCAGGTAGTGAAGGAAGACGAAAATTTAATTGGTGACTGGAACTCGAGAGTAGGAATATGGAGAGAAGGAAACATAGTAGGTGAATATGGATTGGGGGTAAGAAATGAAAGAGGAAGCCGTCTGGTAGAATTTTGAACAGAGCATAACTTAATCATAACTAACACTTGGTTCAAGAATCATAAAAGAAGGTTGTATACATGAAAGAATCCTGGAGATACTAGAAGGTATCAGATAGATTATATAACGGTTAGACAGAGATTTAGGAACTAGGTTTTAAATTGTAAGACATTTCCAGGGGCAGATATGGACTCTGACCACAGTCTATTGGTTATGAACTGTAGATTAGAACTGAAGAAATTGCAAAAAGGTGGGAATTTAAGGAGATGGGACCTGGATAAACTGACAGAACCAGAGGTTGCAGAGAACTTCAGGGAGAGCATAAGGGAACAATTGATAAGAATGGGGGAAAGAAATACAGTAGAAGAAGAATGGGTAGCTTTGAGAGATTTATAGTGAAGGTAGGAGAGGATCAAGTAGGTAAAAAGACGAGGGCTAATAGAAATCCTTGGGTAACAGAAGAGACATTGAATTTAATCGATGAAAGGAGAAAATATAAAAATGCAGTTAATGAAGCAGGCAAAAAGGAATATAAACGTCTCAAAAATGAGATCGACAGGAAGTGCAAAATGGCTAAGCAGGGATGGCTAGACGACAAATGTAAGGATGTAGAGACGCATATCACTAGGGATAAGATAGATACTGCCTACAGGAAAATTAAAGAGACCTTTGGAGAAAAGAGAACCACTTGCATGAATATCAAGAGCTCAGATGGAAACCCAGTTCTAAGCAAAGAAGGGGAAGCGGAAAGGTGGAAGGAGTATAAAAATGGTTCAAATGGCTCTGAGCACTATGGGACTCAACTGCTGGGGTCATTAGTCCCCTAGAACTTAGAACTAGTTAAACCTAACTAACCTAAGGACATCACAAACATCCATGCCCGAGGCAGGATTCGAACCTACGACCGTAGCGGCCTTGCGGTTCCAGACTGCAGCGCCTTTAACCGCACGGCCACTTCGGCCGGCCGGAAGGAGTATATAGAGGATCTATACAAGGGCTATGTTCTTGAGGACAACATTATAGAAATGCAAGAGAATGTAGATGAAGATGAAATAGGAAATATGATACTGCGTGAAGAGTTTGACAGAGTACTGAAAGACCTAAGTCGAAACAAGGCCCCGGGAGTAGACAACATTCCATTAGAACTACTGACAACCTTGGGAGAGCCAGGCCTAACAAATCACTACCATCTAGTGAGCAAGATGTATGAGACGGGCGAAATACCCTGACTTCAAGATGAATATAATAATCCCAATCCCAAACAAAGCAGGAGTTGACAGATGTAATAATTACCGAAC
Source organism: Schistocerca nitens (assembly GCF_023898315.1). Classification (NCBI taxonomy): domain Eukaryota; kingdom Metazoa; phylum Arthropoda; class Insecta; order Orthoptera; family Acrididae; genus Schistocerca; species Schistocerca nitens. Next base: position 564,749,944 of record NC_064616.1, read on the forward strand.
TAGTAGTTTAATAAGCCACGGCAGCAAAATACTAACACGAATTCTTTACCGACGAATGGAAAAACTGGTAGAAGCCGTCCTCGGGGAAGATCAGTTTGGATTCCGTAGAAATGTTAGAACACGTGAGACAATAGTGACCCTACGACTTATCTTAGAAAATAGATTAAGGAAAGGCAAACCTACGTTTCTAGCATTTGTAGACTTAGAGAAAGCTTTTGACAATGTTGACTGGAATACTCTCTTTCAAATTTTTAAGGTGGCAGGGGTAAAATACAGGGAGCGAAAGGCTATTTACAATTTGTATAGAAACCAGATGGCAGTTACAAGAGTCGAAGGGCATGAAAGGAAGCAGTGGTTGGGAAGGGAGTGAGATAGAATTGTAGCCTATCCCGGATGTTATTCAATCTGTATATTGAGTAAGCAGTAAAGGAAACAAAAGAAACATTCGGATTAGGAATTAAAATCCATGGAGAAGAAATAAAAACTCTGAGGCTCGCCGATGACATTGTAATTCTGTCAGAGACAGCAAAGAAGGACATGGAAGAGCAGTTGAACGGAATGGACAGTGTCTTGAAAGGAGGATATAAGATGAACATCAATAAAAGCAAAACGAGGATAATGGAATGTAGTCGAATAAAATCGGCTGATGCTGCGGGAATTAGATTAGGAAATGAGACGCTTAAAGTAGTAAATGGGTTTTGCTATTTGGGGAGCAAAGTAACTGATGATGGTCGAAGAAGAGAGGATATAAAATGTAGACTGGCAATGGCAATGAATGCGTTTATGAAGAGAAATTTGTTAACATCGAGTATAGATTTAAGTGCCAGGAAGTCATTTCTGAAAGTATTTGTATGGAGTGTAGCCATGTATGGAAGTGAAACATGGACGATAAATAGTTTGGACAAGAAGAGAATAGAAGCTTTCGAAATGTGGTGCTACAGAAGAAGGCAGAAGATTAGATGGGTAGGTCACATAACTAATGAGGAGGTATTGAATAGAATTGGAGAGGAAAGAGATTTGTGGCACAACTTGACTAGAAGTAGTAATCGGTTGGTAGGGCATATTCTGAGGCATCAAGGGATCACCAATTTAGTATTGGAGGGCAGCGTGGAGGGTAAAAATCGTAGAGGGAGACCAAGAGATGAATACACTAAACATATTCAGAAGGATGTAGTGTTCCAGTAGGTACTGGGAGATGAAGAAGCTTGCACAGGATAGAGTAGCATGGAGAGTTGCATCAAACCAGTCTCTGGACTGAAGACCACGCCGGCCGAAGTGGCCGTGCGGTTAAAGGCGCTGCAGTCTGGAACCGCAAGACCGCTACGGTCGCAGGTTCGAATCCTGCCTCGGGCATGGATGTTTGTGATGTCCTTAGGTTAGTTAGGTTTAACTAGTTCTAAGTTCTAGGGGACTAATGACCTCAGCTGTTGAGTCCCATAGTGCTCAGAGCCATTTTTTTTTTGAAGACCACAATAACAACAACAACGACTGATGAAGAGGGATGGCACTTAGATACCCAATGTGACATAGGGTGTACCCTCCATGTGTGCTACACTTTGCTTTACTTTGCACGTCTCCACTATGTCAACATTGCAGCAGTCTCCCGACTCTCTTTTGGCTCGAAGAAAATAAATACTGACAGCTGTAATGTTATGAATTATTTTATTTGACTACCTGTTTCGATGCCTAATTGGCACCACCTTCAGTCCCCAATACACATCGTTAGATACATCATCTAAACGCCTGTGCTACCATAGAGATCAATAATTTCAACTGGACACTGTAGACTCCTGAAACCTCTCTGTAGGTGTATATTCACCACGTGGAAGTGCGTGGAGAGTCCACATCTACAGAGAAGTTTCAGAAATAGAGCGTAGCCTGTTGTAATTAGTGATCCCTAGAATAGCACATACGTTTAGATGGCACATCTAGCCAAACGTATAGGGGTCTGAAGAAGGTGCCAATGAGACACCAAAACTGGTAGGTAAATAAAACAGTTCATAAAATTATGGCTGTCGGTATTCATTTGCTTCAAGACTTTGACCAGCTGCTGACCCACTCCGTTCAAGTAAGATGCAACTATAGAAACTCCTTTGGTTTACTGGTTATGAAATGATGGATCTGCTTGTCGACGCCATGGAGGATATAATACTTGATGCTATCCAAGTGGATTCTATGAACAAGTCGCCCAGAACTGACGGCCTCCCTCTAGAGTTTTGTTGGAAATTTCTTCACCTACTACCGCCAGTGTGGACAGAAATTTGTCAGGACCTTATTTCGCCCGTTGTACAGATCCCAGATGGTTTCCTCGAAGGCCTCGTCATTCCCACCCATCATCCTCAGGGTACATAAGCAACTATCTCCCCTTGATGTTGCTCAACAGTGACACAAAGATCTTTACCCAGCTGTTGGCTGCATGGCTTAAGCGGACGGCCCGATACGTGGTTTCCCCTGATCAGACCTCGTTGGGAGATGCCAGTAACTGTGCTCGCCATGTGCCTGGAAATCTGGCCGCTCTTGACTTTAACCAGGCATTCGATCGTTCGATCACGACTATGTGGAAGGGGGTCTTCGCAATATGGGATACCCTGATACCACCGTCAACACTGTAATGCGTTTCTGATTAACAGAACAATGTCTTGTGTACTCTCCAAAGACCATCTCACTTCTCCCACCATCATCCGTCGTTTGGTGTGTCAAGGCTGTCCACTCTTTACACGGAATCGCCGCCGTGGGGCCTCCGTCAATACCTGTCTGAGACGTCTCTCGGTGGTCATGTATGTTGTTGCACTGCTTTTGTGGACGATCTCGGTCTCGTTCTTGGTAGTGGTACTGAGGTGCGGGAGTCATTGGCATGGGTTACCACTTATGGCAAAGCTTCTAGTAGCTGCCACAACTATGGCTGTAGTGTGGGACTTCCTGAGGACAGCGCTGCTCCATTGCGTGTAGCTGCTACTACCTGATGCTTAGGATTCGAATTTATGAGTGATCTACAGCGCACTCAACTGCCAGCACCTGCTGTCCCAATTACGAGCTGGGTTCCTAGATCGTCATTTACAAGCCCTCAACCTTCTACAACGGACACAGTATGTAAATGTGTACTTGGCGTCATACACTGGTATAGGCATGCGTATTCAAATACAGAGATGTAAAAAACAGGCACAATACGGCTCTGAGATCGGCAACGCCCATATAAGACAACAAGTGTCTGGAGCAGTTGTTAGATCGATTACTGCTGCTACAATGGCAGGTTATCAACATTTCAGTGAGTTTAAACGTAGTGTTGTACTTGGCGGACTAGCGATGAGATACAGCATCTCCGAGGCAGCGATGAAGTGGGGATTTTCCCATGCGACCATTTCGCGAGTATACCGTGAATATGAGGAATCCGGTGAAACATCAAATGTCCGACATCGCTGCGGCTGTAAAATATCCTACAAGAACGGGACCAACGACAACTGAAGAGAATCATTCAGCGTGAAAGAAGTGCAACCCTTCCGCAAATTGCTGCAGATTTCAATACTGGGCTATCAACAAGTGTCAGCGTGCCAACCATGCAACGAAACATCATCGGTATGAGCTTTCGGAGCCGAAGGCCGTCTCGTGCGTCAACACCGACAAAGGACTGTTGATTACGCGAAGCATGTTGCCTGGTCGGACGAGTCTCGTTTCAGATAGTATCGAGCGGATGGACGTGTACGGGTATGGAGACAACCTCATGAATCCATTGACCGTGCATATCAGCAGGGGACTGTTCAAGCTGGTGAAGGTTCTGTAATGCTGTGGGGCGTGTGCAGTTGGAGTGATATGGAACCCTTATACGTCTAGATACGACTCAGGCAGGTAACAAGTACCTAAGCATCCTGTCTGATAACCTACTTCCGTTCATGTGAATTGTGCATTCCGACGGGCTTGGGCAATTCCAGCAGGACCATGCGACACCCCACATCTCCAGAATTGCTACAGATTGGCTCCAGGAACTCTCGTCTGAGTTTTTTTTTTTTTTTTTTTTTGTGGTTTTCGGGCGCACAACTTCAATGGTCATTAGCGCCCTGACTACTCTAAGAATGCACCGCGAGGCACAAGTTGACAACAACAACTAAAAGGGAAAACACAATAAAAGACAGACTGACAGGCATAGGATTAAAAAACATCATCAAATGTCCTTAGCGAGGTTTGTCAAATTGATAAAACAAAGAACACGAGCAGCTGCTCGTGGGTCATCCGCTAAAATGGCATCTAAAGTAGTAGGCAGGTTAAGATCGAGGCGCAGTGTTTTAAGATCGGGACAGGACATTAAAATGTGACTAACCGTCAGCAAGTGCCCACATGGGCAGAACGGCGCCGGCGCAGCCGTCAGCAGATGGCGATGGCTGAACCGGCAGTGTCCAATTCTTAACCTTGCTAAAACGACCTCCTCCCGCCGAGAAGGGCGTGAGGAGGACCTCCAAGCCACGGGAAGAGGTTTTAAGGCCCGAAGCTTGTTGTCGGTAAGTGCAGCCCAATCGGCATGCCACAGCGACACAACGCGCCGACAAATGACCCTGCTAAAATCGGACGAAGGGACACAACAAGAAGCTGTCCGAGGCTGGAGGACCGCAGCCTTGGCCGCGGCATCTGCAGCTTCGTTCCCAGGGATACCGACATGGCCAGGAACCCACATAAAGCTAACCGGCGTACCGACGTCCACCAGCTGCTGAAGAGAGCGTTGGATCCGGTGTACGAAAGGGTGAACCGGGTACGGATCACTGAGGCTCTGGATGGCGCTCAGGGAATCTGAGCAGATGACATAAGCAGAATGTCGGTGGCGGCAGATGTACAGAACAGCCTGGTAGAGGGCAAAGAGCTCAGCTGTGAAGACCGAACAATGGCCATGGAGCCGGTATTGGAAACTTTGTGCCCCGACAATAAAGGAACACCCGACCCCGTCATTGGTCTTAGAGCCATCTGTATAAATGAAAGTCATGTTGTTGAACTTCGAACGAAGTTCCAAAAAACGGGAGTGGTAGACCGAACCGGGGGTGACCTCTTTTGGGAACGAGCTGAGGTCGAGGTGAACGCGGACCTGAGCCTGGAGCCAAGGTGGCGTGCGGCTCTCGCCCACTCGAAAGGTTGCAGGGAGTGAAAAATGAAGGTGTTGAAGGAGGCGACGAAAGCGAACTCCAGGGGGTAGCAAGGCAGAGACATACAACCCGTATTGAAAGTCAAGAGAGTCGTCAAAAAAGGAACGATAAGAAGGATGGTCGGGCATTGACAGTAGCCGACAGGCATACCGACAAAGCAGTATATCGCGCCGGTAGGTGAGTGGCAATTCGCCAGCGTCAGCATGAAGACTCTCTACGGGACTGGTATAAAATGCTCCGATCGCAAGTCGTAAACCCCGATGTTGTATGGAGTTGAGGCGGCGTAAGATGGATGGCCGTGCAGAGGAGTATACGAAGCTCCCATAATCCAGCTTGGAGCGGACGATCGACCGATATAGACGAAGTAGGACGGTTCGATCCGCTCCCCACGACATACCACTGAGAACACGGAGGACATTTAAAGAACGGGTACAACGGGCGGCCAAATATGACACATGTGGAGACCAGCTAAGTTTCCTGTCAAAGGTAAGGCCTAAAAATTTGATTGTCTCCACGAGTGGGAGAGCAACGGGACCGAGTCGTAAGGACGGTGGGAGAAACTCTTTGTAGCGCCAGAAGTTAATACAGACCGTCTTCTCGGCAGAAAAACGGAAGCCATTGGCGACACTCCAAGAGTAAAGACGGTCAAGAGAACGCTGAAGACAGCGCTCCAGGACACGTGGACACTGCGCGCTGCAATAGATGGTAAAATCGTCCACGAAAAGGGAGCCTGATACATCAGCTGGGAGGCAATCCATTATTGGATTGATCGCGATGGCGAAGAGAGCGACGCTCAAAACTGAGCCCTGTGGCACCCCATTCTCCTGGCGAAAGGTGTCGGACAGGACAGAACCCACACGCACCCGAAACTGTCTATCCATTAAAAAGGAACGAATAAAAAGAGGGAGGCGACCGCGAAAGCCCCACGTATGCATGGTGCGGAGAATGCCCGCCCTCCAACAGGTGTCGTAAGCCTTCTCCAAATCAAAGAACACAGCCGCGGTCGGGCGCTTCCGCAAGAAGTTATTCATGATGAAGGTCGACAAGGTAACCAGATGGTCGACAGCAGAGCGGCGCCTTCGAAATCCACATTGTACATTGGTAAGTAGGCGTCGAGACTCGAGCAGCCAAACCAATCGAGAGTTAACCATTCGCTCCATCACTTTACAGACACAGCTGGTAAGCGAGATAGGTCGATAACTGGAAGGCAAGTGCTTGTCCTTCCCCGGCTTAGGAATCGGGACAACAATAGACTCGCGCCAGCATGCGGGAACATGTCCCTCAATCCAGATGCGATTGTAAGTACGAAGAAGAAAACCTTTACCCGCAGGAGAAAGGTTCTTCAGCATCTGGATATGAATAGAATCAGGCCCTGGAGCGGAGGACCGTGATCGGCCAAGTGCGTTTTCCAGTTCCCGCATGGTGAATGGGGCATTATAACCTTCACGATTCGAGGAGCGGAAGTTAGGTGGCCTCGCCTCCTCTGCCTGTTTGCGGGGGAGGAAGGCAGGGTGGTAATGAGCGGAGCTCGAAACCTCGGCGAAAAAGCGGCCGAAGGCATTGGAGACAGCCTCAGGGGCCACAAGGACTTCATTCGCGACCTTCAAGCCAGAAACTGGGGAGTGGACCTTAGTGCCAGATAGCCGGCGCAGGCTACCCCAGACAACAGAAGAAGGAGTAGAACTGTTGAAGGTGCTGGTGAAAGCAGCCCAGCTGGCTTTCTTGCTTTCTTTAATAATACGACGACACTGAGCACGTAATCGTTTATAATTAATGCAATTCGCCACTGTAGGGTGGCGTTTAAAGGTGCGTAAAGCACGTCGACGAGCACGTAAAGCGTCCCTACATGCTGCGGTCCACCAGGGGACCGGTACGCGACGTGGAGAAGAAGTAGGGTGAGGGATGGAATATTCAGCAGCAGCGAGAATGACTTCCGTGAGGTGTGCGACCTGACGATCGCAGCTTGTGAAGGTTTGATCCTGAAAGGTCGCCCTGGAAGAGAAGAGCCCCCAGTCTGCCTTGGAGATGGTCCAACGAGAGGAGCACGGAGAGGGAGTATGCTGCAGGAGACGGATAACACACGGGAAGTGGTCGCTCGAATATGCATCAGCAAGTGCATACCACTCAAACCGGCGTGCAAGTTGGGGAGTACATATAGAGAGGTCTAAATGGGAATAGGTATGAGATGTGTCCGAAAGAAAAGTAGGGGCGCCAGTATTGAGGCAGACAAGATTGAGCTGGTTGAAAAGGTCTGCTAACAAGGAGCCCCTCGGGCAGGATGCTGGAGAGCCCCAAAGAGGATGGTGGGCATTGAAGTCTCCAGTTAACAAAAATGGTGCAGGTATCTGAGTAATAAGTTGCGTCATGTCTGCCCTGGTAACGGCAGATGACGATGGAGCGTAAACGGTACAAAAGGAAAACGTGAAAGTGGGGAGAGTAATGCGGATGGCTACTGCCTGCAGGCCGGTGTGCAACGTGATGGGATCGTAGTAAATATCATCCCGGACCAGCAACATAACCCCTCCATGAGCTGGGATACCTACCACAGGGGGTAGGTCAAAACGCACAGAGGTGTAGTGTGCCAAGGCAATTTGATCGCATGGGCGTAGCTTCGTTTCCTGGAGGGCTACGACGAGCGGACGATGCGAGCGGAGCAGCAACTTCAAGTCCTCTCGGTTGGAGCGAATGCTGCGAATATTCCAGTTAATAAGTGCCATCGTAAGAAAAGGAAGATGAGAGAAGGGGTCACCTCGAAGGCCGCTTAGGGCCTGGCTTCGAGCGAGCACTGCCGCCGCTAGCAGGAGGCAGACAGTCATCGTCCATGGGGTCTATAGGGTCATCGGCCATCTCAGGAGGATGGCCGGGAGGGGGAGCTTCCTCCGCCGGTGAACGGCCAGATGTTCGGCTACCAGCGGTGCGGCCAGGCGAAACGGATGACGGCCTGGGGCGGCAACCGCTGGGTGGCGCAGGAGAAGAAAGGCGCCGCGGCGGAGAAGGAGAACTGTGCTTCCTATGCGCCTTTTTAGAAGGACGTTTGGTGGAAGTACCGGTCGAAGGCTGGGAGGTCGAGGAACGGAGGAAGTCTGCACGGGATGGTTCCTTCTTGAAGGCCCGTGCATCTGACTTCGGGGTCTTCGACTGAGCAGAAGCTGAGGAAGTGGCTGGTGTCTGTGGGGTGATGGGAGGAAGAGGAGACGTCGACCGCGCGATCTTAGCACTGGCCGAACGGACGACCGTGGTGCTGAAGGTCAGATCGCATGTCTGGGTTGCTACCTCCCGGGTAGTCCGAGGAGAGGCGAGGACAGTGCTGTATTTCCCCGCTGGGAGCAGCGTGGGCTTCCTACTAGCCAATAGCTTGCGAGCAGCCGAGGTGGACACTTTCTCTTTGACTCTAATTTCCTGGATACAGCGTTCTTCCTTATAGACAGGACAGTCGCGGGAGGATGCGGCATGGTCACCCTGACAGTTCACACAACGAGGAGACGGAGGTGGACAGTCACCCTCATGGGCAGCCCTGCCACAAGTGACACATTTAGCCGCATTGGAACAAGACTGTCGAGTGTGATTGAAACGCTGACACTGGTAGCAGCGCGTAGGTGTCGGGACATAGGGGCGAACTGAAATGACCTCGTAGCCCGCCTTGATGCGCGATGGCAGCTTAACACTATCGAAGGTTAAGAAAAGTGTCCGGGTCGGTACAAGGTCATTGTTGACCTTTTTCATGACCCTATGGACAGCCGTCACGCCCTGCTCAGCGAGGAAAGATTGAATCTCCTCGTCAGTCAAGCCGTCGAGGGATCTAGTATAGACCACACCACGAGACGAATTCAAAGTTCGGTGAGCCTCCACCCGGACAGGGAATCTGTAAAGGAGTGTGGCCCGAAGCAGTTTTTGTGCCTGAAAGGCGCTCTCAGTTTCGAGTAATAGGGTACCGTTACGCAATCTGGTACAAGATTTGACAGATCCAGCTATGGCATCGACGCCCTTCTGGATAACGAAAGGGTTGACAGAGGAAAAATCCTTTCCTTCCTCAGATCGAGAAACGACGAGGAACTGTGGGGCAGGCGGTAGTATTTTTGTCACTGTTGGCTGGTCACGTTTCCGTTTGTGGGTCGAAGTCGAAAGCGATGGAGTAGAATCCATTGCGGAGGAATCCCCCATGATTGCCAGCGTCTCCGATGGCGCGCTCCTTCCTTGTGGGGACCCTCTCAGAGGGCACTCCCGCCTTAGGTGAATGTTTACACCTCAGGTCACACCTCCCGAGAAACAGACGGAGGGACCAATCGGCATGGTCAGAAGGTATCAGCTCAGGCAATCACCCCTCCCCGGGCCTGGCCTTTACCAGGGGGTACGCGCGTGCCTTACATGTCTACCCAGGGCGGGGACTTACGCGTTACCCCGTCACCGGCTACGCGTGCGAACGCGTGGGTCGGCCTTCAGACACGCACAGGGAGGAAGGAAGAAGAGGAAAAAGAAGAGAGAGGGAGAAAGAGGACAGACTGTCTCAAACGCCGAGGCGGAGACCAGAGAAGGCAAGGAGAAGGAGGCAAGGAGAAGGAGGCAATGAGAAGGCAAGGAGAAGAAGGCAATGAGAAGGCAAGGAGAAAAAGGCAATGAGAAGGCAAGGAGAAAAAGGCAATGAGAAGGCAAGGAGAAAAAGGCAATGAGAAGGCAAGGAGAAAAAGGCAATGAGAAGGCAAGGAGAAAAAGGCAATGAGAAGGCAAGGAGAAGTCAAGGGAAAGAGTAAGGAAGACAGTGAAGTGGAGAAGAGCAAAGAAAGGAACCAACAAAAGGAATGAAGAAACGAGAAGTGAAAAACCAAAAAGACCACGATTATAGGTCGGGAAACCGTCCGTCTCCGGACGCAGGCGCTAACTACCCCCGTGAGGGGGATGGTCTCCTTTTAGTCGCCTCTTACGACAGGCAGGAATACCTCGGGCCTATTCTAATCCCCGGACCCGCAGGGGGGGTCGTCTGAGTTTAAACACTTGCGCTGGCCACCAAACTCCCCAGGCATGAACGTTAATGAGCATACGTGGGATGCCTTGCAACGTGCTGTTCAGAAGAAATCTCAGCTCTCTCATACTGTTACGGATTCATGGATAGCCCTGCAGAATTCATGGTATCAGTTCCCTCTAGCACTCCTTCGGACATTAGTCGAGTCCATGCCACTCGTGTTGCGGCACTTCTGCGTGCTCGCGGGGGCCCTACACGATATTAGGCAGGTATACCAGTTTCTTTGGCTCTTCAGTGTATATCCTCCACGTAGCACAGACACTCCCCATACCACCATCCATGGCCTGTCACATGCTATCGGCACTGGGTTCATATGTTTACCAAGAATTGCTGTTCAAGATACAGTGCGAGATGCTCACTCTCCCACGGCGCTGGATCGGTTCAGGTCTGTATCATGTCCCTGCAAAGCGATAGCCCTTTTCGTCAGCTCTCAAATTGTGCTGTGGCGTTATTGCCCTGCTTGCCTTAACAGCCTCTTGCTGGAGGCCCTTTCACCACGCCTTCTTTCAGCTCGTACCTAGCTTTCGGACGTCCCGCCAGCCTCCTTTTACTTCCACCATTGTTCCCTCGAACCAAACTATTTCCATACAGCAATATTGCCAACATGCTTGATATCCACAAGGCGATCTATGGCTTTCTTTAGCAGAACAGGTCACTGAATGTGGCTAAGATGAAGCGCCCCCACATCGCCTGGGATGGCTTCTAGCGATTGTTGAGCTCTCTGTCGTCCAGTCTGTGTAGTAGTTTATGGTCAATGGGAAGCAAGTATGCCGATCACGCCTTCCCAGGATCCACCTTGGAGACACCCCGTTGTGTGTCGCCTAAGATGTTCTGGGCACGGGCGAGCATCGCCTAATGTGCAGATTGGCGATAAGTGTCTTGTTCTTGTTGTGACAGAGGCTGGCTTTAATTACCTGTACGACTCCTCAGTTACGTCCTCACCTACTACTCTTTCGGACTCAGGGTGCTTCCCACTAAAGAAGACGAACTCCATGAAGTGGATTTGTAGACACACAGTTCACTACTTGTGTACTGATGGCGAGAAAAAGTTCTTGATTTTTGGCACTTCCTTAATGAACGACATTGTTCAGTTGTCCGCAATCCAAAGTACAGAATTTTTCTTTTTTTTTTTTTGTTTTTTTTTTTTTTTAGTGAATTTCTTAATCCTCCCGGAGTTGGAGTGTTAGTGTAATGAGCAGGTGATCCACGCATTTTCCACCCTCAGTACGAGTTCTTTTCTGCTCATTGAAATGTATTTCTCCGAGAAAATGCGCATCGATATTCCTACCGATTGTGCGAATTGATGCTCCCTCCCTCTCGCGATGTCGGTTTCCTGCTGCGCGTGGTGCTGTTAACAACAAAAGCAATAAAAAAAGCGCCCCTACCACATTATATCTCCACTACTACTCATTCCCTGCACTTTCTTGCTTCCTGAGGGAGGGAACGGATCATACTGGCCAGTCTCCAGATGAACAACTGGAGGCGTATTACTAAAACTCTGGAGGAGATTGTCATCAGGCCCCTGTCCTATTTAAGTACGATATTCAGAATTATTACTGATGGTTCAGTCAGTGAAACGACAATGCTAGATATATCGGACCGTCATCGGGAAGCAGTGGGATTCGAATCTCTCCTGGATACCTATATAGGTTTTTTGTGGTTGATTTGAATCAGGTCACCGTACTAGGGTGGCCTATCCAAAGGACCACGCTTCATTTTTTTCTACATAATTTTACAACAGAATTATTACTCAAATCCCTCGTAAGCTCGATACGGGCTGGGGGTTAACATTTCTCAGAAACGACGCTCTTAAGAAGAACACTGACGTTTCTTTCCACCGTGCTCGTCAGATTTGACAATGTGTTTTATTTCTTATTAATTGCCAAAGGAAAGTTACGCTCTGATAGAAAAGACGAGGCAACCGAGAGACGTGGTTTAACAGCCATCCCAGAATGCTTATACGATGACTAGTCTGGTTGTACTCGTAATTGTGTGTGGTTCTCTTTCTTTGCGGTTAGTGTGGTTTTCCCGAAGCCTGCTTCACTACAGACTACAAAAATATATAGCGTCTTTCAGTAACTACGTCACTACATTAACAGCATACAGAGCTTTGTACGACAAAGTAAGGGGAACTTTGAGATTTCAGATGTTTTATTAGCCCGATTAACGCAGTTTTTTTTCGTTGATTTGTTCGTGAACATATCTGAACAATATCTATACGGTGTTAGCCGTATCGGATAATTAATCTGTTGTCAGCTGTCAAAAAGGTGTTTTGGTAGTATCGCCGATTATTTATTTTGTATAAAAATGAATCGAAGAATTTGTATTGAATTTGCTTATACCAACGAAAGTGCAGAATAGTTTTACAAATGTTGAATATTGATCCTGGTAAGGCTTCTATGAATAAAAGAAATGATTTCGATTTGTAGAAGCGTTTCGAAAAAGGTCCTGAAAACGTTGAAGATGATGAGCACCTTGGACGCGCCAGCACACCATCAACCGATGAAATTGTGGAAACAGTAAACGTTACAGTTATGGAAGATAATCGAATAGCAATCAGAAAAGTTGCTCATTATGTTGGCATATCGGATGGTCCAACTCATGAATTTTTTCAGATGTTTAGGATATGAAACGCCTCACAGGAAAATTTGTTTCAAATTCGTTTAGTGCAAGTTACTCAGGAGTCAATAGATGAAATTAACGATGGTGCACAGCATCTGACATATGACGAAATATGGCTCTACCTATATGACATCGAAACTAAATCTCAAACATCTCAGGGGAATCATTCGGGATCGCCAAGACAGAGGAAAATTCGACAAGTGCGGTCAAATATGAAAGTTAGCTCGCTGTGTTCTTTAATTTTAACAGCACAGTTGACCATGAATTCTTGGCACAGTATCGAACGATCAATAACGAAAACTGCTCAAAAACTCGACGACGTTTGCATGAAGCAATCTGCAAAAACGTCTGGATTTGTGGTGAAACAGTTCGTGGCTTCCGCCCCAAGATAATGAAACTGTTCACACTTTGTTACTAATTCGTGAATTTTTGGCCAAAATAAAAACTTTAGTGATGGCTCAGCCACCTTATTATCAGACATGGTTCCATGTGCCTTTTTCTGTTCCCAAAGCAATAAAGAAAACCTTAAGTGGCCGTCGTTTTACATACATTGAGATTAAAAACACATCGCTGAGACAACTAAAAGACATCCCAGAAACAGTGCTCCAGAAGTGTTCTGGGGACTGGAAAAAGCGACAGACACCGAAGCCAGGATAAGTTTCTTTTATTGTAAGAATGTAATTCCGTAAAAGTATTAGACAGCTCCTGAAAAGAGGATTTCAGACTTTTAGGTCTGGTTCTATTTTAAATGAAATATTTTTGAAAAAACCAGTAATATTTTAGCCCTATGATGAGTACGATGTAATGGCAGTGACATTTCAGAGTGCTTTTAGCACAATGCAAAACTATTTTTGAGGAAACTCCATCACAAACATTGATAAACGTCGTGTCTTTGCATTCCTATCTTCAAGAGATCTCAGATACCGTTAGATAATGGATATCGTTCCATTTTAAAAACATATTTGTTGGTATATACCATCCGTCCAAAAAACTCATAGACTGATTTTATTCCTGTCGCACATGCGACGCCAGCGCGGTATCTACGGCGGCAGCTTGAATTAACAACAGAATGTTGTGCATTCGGCCAGTTAGTTGTGAGCAGGCAACGTTAAGTATTTAACCTGCCCCGTTAGTGTGTCAACATGACTGTGTAAGAGATCGCGATGGTGTAACATCTCTGAATCACGTGTTCAAGACAGTCTCCGAATTTTCTTGAAGACGAGGGAAATATGTGCAAAGTTTCTCCTGCCCACTGACTCCTGAACAAAAACAACGAGATGTGGACGTCAGCCGTGACTGGTCAGTTCTTTTTTGGAAAAAATCAAGAGTGACGAAACTTGCTTTTATCAATCCGAACCTATCACAAAATGACAAAGTACATAAATTCCCATGAAGTGTCAGCCCTTTGACGACATATCCGACATTCAAGATAATGTGACGCGCGAGTTGAACAACAGCCCAAAGGAGGACTTTTCTGACAGTTTCACATTGTTGTGCTCAAAGTAAGGGGAGACTATGTAGAACATTAAAGTATTAAAACCACACTCTTAACATTTATCTGCTTTTATTAATCCAGTCTCGAAACTTTTTGGACTGAACAGTGCCTCGGCATTGTAAAGAGTTACAAGCATAATTCAAAACAGTCGTTCATTGGTCTGAAACGATGTTTCAATATTTTGAACCGTTTATCAATATTAGTGGTGCGCACGTTACGTGCTACAAATTTTTTTCTCGTTCTGTTTGTCGTTTTTGTGAAACTTCACGACCATCGGCACCGTCTTTGCTTCGAGATATGTGCGTGCAAAGAAACTATAAACTACTTCTTTCGACGAATGACCTGTCGAATAAAGAAAAAACAAATTATGTAAGGTTGTGCGCATGCAGGAAACAGGCACTCTACCGGTTAGCGTATAGGCAACAATCTTTCAGTCTGTTTCTTTTTTTCCCGCGTTGTGGTCTCTCACTGTACGAGTGACTTTGGTTGTTAGGGAACGCGATATGCGCCAAAAATGATAACTTTTTGTATCTTTATATGAGGCGGGCAGCGCAGTAAATAACGGCTGTCGTTGCGCAGCTGGAGCCGCGGCTGCGATAAAACTTGTCAGCTGAGGTATTACGGACAATTACACGGCGCTCGCTCCCATCGGCCGCCACCATAAAATATTCGTGCCCCCCCACTGCCGTACACATTTTACATGACTCCCAATGCGCAGCCTGCCAGCCGCTCCTTTTATTTCTGTTCCAGTGCGCGCGGCCACATTGCTCCACGCTTGGTAACCTCTTTTGGACTCTGTCGAATAATAATTATCTGCACTTCTAGCACTCAGAGGAGTTTTAGTAGGTAAAACACATTTGGCTGCAATATATCCTTATTAATGTTACTACTGTTTTCCGTTTTATGCGATGAATTAATATTAAATTGCTGTTAAACTACGCTTACTTTTGAGAAAACACAATCAACAAGAAATTATGGCTCCAATGATTTTATTTTTGGTTATTTATTATTTGCTGCTTTTTCATCTACATCTGTGCTCTGCAAACCACTGTGAAGAGCGTGGCCGACGGTACGTCCCATTGTGCCACGTGCTATAGTTTTTTCCCGTTGCATTAAGTACTGCTTGAGGGGTTAGCGCTGCTTGAAAGCATGAAAAATAGCTTATTTTCGTGAATTGTTTTTCAGATGAAATAAAAAGTAGTTCTAAATCTGATGATGCAGTTTTATTGTTTACACTTTTGTCTTTAAGAAATGATTTTTGTATCGGCATTGGACACTCCCTGTAGCCGCTGCACCATGTGGAAGGATCGCTTGAAGCTGGAAAATTAGTCATCAGCTTTAATTCACGAAGCCCTCCTATTGGATTTGTAACAAACTAATTTTGTATAATCAAAATATCCACGGATGTACTGGCGGTCTACAGTGTCCGTACGCCGGGAGAAACTCAAGAATAATTTTGTATAATACATGATCAATATATTGTCTATCAGCATTCATAGGATAACTGAATGATATTAAGTTCTAACAAAACGGTGAGGCGTTGAAGCAAATGTCACATTTTCCGCCCAGAACGTAGAGACAAAACCGCACACCGAAAATAACCCTAAGAAGATATCGCAAAGCGTTTATGTACACTGATAAAGAATTCAATTTACAATTTTGGCATCAAATTGCGATCAACGTAAAAAATACTGTTTTGAGAAAAATGTGTTTAAAGGTTTGGATTATATTTTTATTTTATTTTGTAGTTAAGTTAAACATACGTCTACTAAGCAATCACTTGATCATTCCAGATCCAAAAGTGAGATCCTCCTCCATCTTGTTCGTGGCCGTGATGGTCATGCGGGCCTGTTTGGCAGCTTCCGTCATCAGCTGCTCTGCTCACTCAGTGCGCTTTCCGTCCGCTTTTGTGCAGAACTTGTAACAGGCTGGTCCGATCTCAAGATCGAGCAAGTTCATAACTGTCATAATACCTGTCAGGCAGCCGTTGAAATTACATGCTGCCACATTCTCTGCGATGTCACTATTTTTTCCCCCTGTGAATGGTTTTTGGAGACACTTTTTCACAAACCACCTTGTAAGTGGATAACGGAGTTTGTGACGAACTTAGTATAAACACTACAATAAGGTAGATAACTCAGTGTGCCGGTTAAGCAAAAAAAATAATTTTCTGCAATTTCAAAGAGTATTACCCCCTTAAATATCTCGCAGTGCGCTTTAATTTGTCTAATCTTATCTCCGCTCATCTCATGTGAGTTATATGTTGGGGGCTTTGGATAATTCTAGATTCCATACTTAATACTTTTTCTTGAAACTTCGTAAGTAGCCTTTCACAGGATAGTTTTCGTCTGCCTTCGATTGTCTACCACTTCGATTTTTTCTTCTTCAGCATGTCAGATGCACTCTCTCGTGTGTGGCACAAACGTGTGACCATACAAACCGCACCTCTTTGTATACGTTCACTTCTTCCGTTAGTCCTATTTGGTATGGGTTCCACATACTTGAAGGATCGCACGAGTGATTTGTAAGGAATCCCCATTGTAGACAGTTTGCATCCTCTTAGTACCCTACTAATAAACCGCAGTTTAACAGCTGCCTGTCTACGATTGTACCTATGTTATTCCACTTCATATCTCAACAAATTGTTGCACCCATGGATTTGCGTGTGTTGACTTCTTCCGGTTGTGACTCATTTATACCATAATCATAGGGTACTAGATTTTAGAGTTTTCTGAAGTGCCTTAATTTACATTTCTGAACATTTAAAGCAAGTGACCTCCTGACTGGTTGTTTTCAGCTCAGCAGCGGTTTTGGTGCTATTGCTGTACACCTTGTCTTTAATACAGCCCCACAAAAACGAGTCGCATGTGTTCAGATCTGAAGAATATGGCGGCCAATCGACGCTCATACCAGTGGCCTCTGGGTACCCCAGAGCCAGAATGCGGCCCCAAAGTGCTCCTCCAAGACTTCAAACACTCTCCTACTTCGATGGGGTCGAGCTACGTCTTGCATGAACCACATTGGCGACGAGGCAAGAACTCTTCATTAAACACATCTTGTCGAATTCAGGGTCACTTTGGACAATGGGGATGAAGTCATCTTTCCAAACTTTCGCGTACCGTTCGGTAGTCACTGTGCCATCAATCAATATCGCACCGATTATTCCGTGACTGGACATTCCACACTACACGGTCACCCGTTGAGGGCGAAGAGACGCCTCTCCGGGGAAATGAGGAGTCTCGGGTCCACCAAATGCGCCAGTTTTGTTTATTGACGAATCGATCCAAATGGAAGTGGGCTTCGTCGCTAAACCAAACTATACAGCGCATACTAATTCCCAACATGTCCCGCGGCCAAACATGCAGTTTGAACGTCCTAACGCAAACAGTTCAGAAGTTATGACGATTTTATTTCTTGTTGTTGTTGTTGTTGTTGTTGTTGTTGTCTTTGTCTTCAGTCCAGAGACTGATTTGATACAGCTCTCCATGCTACTCTATCCTGTGCAAGCTTCTTCATCTCCCAGTACTTACTGCAACCTACATCCTTCTGAATCTGCTTAGTGTATTCATCTCTTGGTTTCCCTCCACGATTTTTACCCTCCACGCTGCCATCCAATACCAAATTGGTGATCCCTTAATGCCTCAGAATATGTCCTACCAACCGATCCCTTCTTTTAGTCAAGTTGTGCCACAAACTCCTCTTCTCTCCAATTATGTGCAATACCTCCTCATTAGTTATGTGATCTACACATCTAATCTTCAGCCTTCTTCTGTGGCACCACATTTCGAAAGCTTCTATTCTCTTCTTCTCTAAACTATTTATCGTCCACGTTTCACTTTCATGCATGGCTACACTCCATACAAATGCTTTCAGAAACGACTTCCTGACATTTAAATCTATACTAGATGTTAACAAATTTCTCTTCTTCAGAAACGATTTCCTTGCCATTGCCAGTCTACATTTTATATCCTCTCTACTTCGACCATCATCAGTTATTTTACTCCCTAAATAGCAAAACTCCTTTACTACTTTAAGTGTCTCATTTCCTAATCTAATTCCCGCAGCATCACCCGATTTAATTCGACTACATTCCACTATCGTAGTTTTGCTTTTGTTGATGTTCATCTCATACCCTCCTTTCAAGACAATGTCCATTCCGTTGAGCTACTCTTCCAGGTCCTTTGCTGTCTCTGACAGAATTACAATGTCATCGGTGAACCTCAAAGTTTTTATTTCTTCTCCATGGATTTTAATTCCCGTATTTCTCTTTTGTTTCCTTCACTGATTGCTCAATATACAGATTGAATAACATCGGGGATAGGCTATAACCCTGTCTCACTTCCTTCCCAATCACTGCTTCCCTTTCCTGTCCCTCGACTCTTATAACTGCCATTTGGTTTCTGTACAAATTGAAAATAGCCTTTCGCCCCCTGTAATTTACCCCTGCCACCTTCAGAATTTGAAAGTATTCAACATTGTCAAAACCTTTCTCCAAGTCTACAAATGCTTGAAACGTAGGTTGGCCTTTCCTCAATCTATTTTCTAAGATTAGTCGTAGAATCAGTATTGCCTCACGTGTTCCAACATTTCTACGGAATCCAAACTGATCTTCCCCGAGGTCGGCTTCTATCAGTTTTTCCATTCGTCTGTAAAGAATTCGTGTTAGCATTTTGCAGCCGTGGCTTATTACACTGATAGTTCGGTAATTTTCACAGCTGTCAACATCTGCTTTCTTTGGGATTAGAATTATTATATTCTTCTTGAAGTCTGAGGATATTTCGCCTGTCTCATACATCTTGCTCACTAGATGGTAGAGTTTTATGACGCCTGGCTCTCCCAAGGCTGTCAGTATTTCTAATGGAATATTGTCTTTTCCTTCTCCCATGAACCATGGACCTTGCCGTTGGTGGGGAGGCTTGCGTGCCTCAGCGATACAGATGGCCGTACCGTAGGTGCAACCACAACGGAGGGGTATCTGTTGAGAGGCCAGACAAACATGTGGTTCCTGAAGAGGGGCAGCAGCCTTTTCAGTAGCTGCAGGGGCAACAGTCTGGATGATTGGCTGATCTGGCCTTGTAACATTAACCAAAACGGCCTTGCTGTGCTGGTACTGCGAACGGCTGAAAGCAAGGGGAAACTACAGCCGTAATTTTTCCCGAGGACATGCAGCTTTACTGTATGATTAAATGATGATGGCGTCCTCTTGGGTAAAATATTACGGAGGTAAAATAGTCCCCCATTCGGATCTCCGGGCGGGGACTACTCAAGAGGATGTCGTTATCAGGAGAAAGAAAACTGGCATTCTACGGATCGGAGCGTGGAATGTCAGATCCCTTAATCGGGCAGGTAGGTTAGAAAATTTAAAAAGGGAAATGGATAGGTTAAAGTTAGATATAGTGGGAATTAGTGAAGTTCGGTGGCAGGAGGAACAAGACTTTTGGTCAGGTGATTACAGGGTTATAAATACAAAATCAAATAGGGGTAATGCAGGAGTAGGTTTAATAATGAATAAAAAAATAGGAGTGCGGGTTAGCTACTACAAACAGCATAGTGAACGCATTATTGTGGCCAAGATAGACACAAAGCCCATGCCTACTACAGTAGTACAAGTTTATATGCCAACTAGCTCTGCAGATGATGAAGAAATTGATGAAATGTATGACGAGATAAAAGAAATTATTCAGGTAGTGAAGGGAGACGAAAATTTAATAGTCATGGGTGACTGGAATTCGTCAGTAGGAAAAGGGAGAGAAGGAAACATAGTAGGTGAATATGGATTGGGGGGAAGAAATGAAAGAGGAAGCCGCCTTGTAGAATTTTGCACAGAGCATAACTTAATCATAGCTAACACTTGGTTCAAGAATCATAAAAGAAGGTTGTATACCTGGAAGAATCCTGGAGATACTAATAGGTATCAGATAGATTATATAATGGTAAGACAGAGATTTAGGAACCAGGTTTTAAATTGTAAGACATTTCCAGCGGCAGATGTGGATTCTGACCACAATCTATTGGTTATGAACTGCAGATTGAAACTGAAGAAACTGCAAAAAGGTGGGAATTTAAGGAGATGGGACCTGGATAAACTGAAAGAACCAGAGGTTGTACAGAGTTTCAGGGAGAGCATAAGGGAACAATTGACAGGAATGGGGGAAAGAAATACAGTAGAAGAAGAATGGGTAGCTCTGAGGGATGAAGTAGTGAAGGCAGCAGAAGATCAAGTAGGTAAAAAGACGAGGGCTAATAGAAATCCTTGGGTAACAGAAGAAATATTGAATTTAATTGATGAAAGGAGAAAATATAAAAATGCGGTACATGAAGCAGGCAAAAGGGAATACAAACGTCTCAAAAATGAGATCGACAGAAAGAGCAAAATGGCTAAGCAGGGATGGCTAGAGGACAAATGTAAGGATGTAGAGGCTTGTCTCACTAGGGGTAAGATAGATACTGCCTACAGGAAAATTAAAGAGACCTTTGGAGAGAAGAGAACCACTTGTATGAATATCAAGAGCTCAGATGGCAACCCAGTTCTAAGCAAAGAAGGGAAGGCAGAAAGGTGGAAGGAGTATATAGAGGGTTTATACAAGGGCGATGTACTTGAGGACAATTTTATGGAAATGGAAGAGGATGTAGATGAAGACGAAATGGGAGATAAGATACTGCGTGAAGAGTTTGACAGAGCACTGAAAGACCTAAGTCGAAACAAGGCCTCGGGAGTAGACAACATTCCATTAGAACTACTGATGGCCTTGGGAGAGCCAGTCATGACAAAACTCTACCATCTGGTGAGCAAGATGTATGAGACAGGCGAAATACCCACAGACTTCAAGAAGAATATAATAATTCCAATCCCAAAGAAAGCAGGTGTTGACAGATGTGAAAATTACCGAACTATCAGTTTAATAAGTCACAGCTGCAAAATACACTCCTGGAAATTGAAATAAGAACACCGTGAATTCATTGTCCCAGGAAGGGGAAACTTTATTGACACATTCCTGGGGTCAGATACATCACATGATCACACTGACAGAACCACAGGCACATAGACACAGGCAACAGAGCATGCACAATGTCGGCACTAGTACAGTGTATATCCACCTTTCGCAGCAATGCAGGCTGCTATTCTCCCATGGAGACGATCGTAGAGATGCTGGATGTAGTCCTGTGGAACGGCTTGCCATGCCATTTCCACCTGGCGCCTCAGTTGGACCAGCGTTTGTGCTGGACGTGCAGACCGCGTGAGACGACGCTTCATCCAGTACCAAACATGCTCAATGGGGGACAGATCCGGAGATCTTGCTGGTCAGGGTAGTTGACTTACACCTTCTAGAGCACGTTGGGTGGCACGGGATACATGCGGACGTGCATTGTCCTGTTAGAACAGCAAGTTCCCTTGCCGGTCTAGGAATGGTAGAACGATGGGTTCGATGACGGTTTGGATGTACCGTGCACTATTCAGTGTCCCCTCGACGATCACCAGTGGTGTACGGCCAGTGTAGGAGATCGCTCCCCACACCATGATGCCGGGTGTTGGCCCTGTGTGCCTCGGTCGTATGCAGTCCTGATTGTGGCGCTCACCTGCACGGCGCCAAACACGCATACGACCATCATTGGCACCAAGGCGGAAGCGACTCTCATCGCTGAAGACGACACGTCTCCATTCGTCCCTCCATTCACGCCTGTCGCGACACCACTGGAGGCGGGCTGCACGATGTTGGGGCGTGAGCGGAAGACGGCCTAACGGTGTACGGGACCGTAGCCCAGCTTCATGGAGACGGTTGCGAATGGTCCTCGCCGATACCCCAGGAGCAACAGTGTCCCTAATTTGCTGGGAAGTGGCGGTGCGGTCCCCTACGGCACTGCGTAGGATCCTATGGTCTTGGCGTGCATCCGTGCGTCGCTGCGGTCCGGTCCCAGGTCGACGGGCACGTGCACCTTCCGCCGACCACTGGCGACAACATCGATGTACTGTGGAGACCTCACGCCCCACGTGTTGAGCAATTCGGCGGTACGTCCACCCGGCCTCCCGCATGCCCACTATACGCCCTCGCTCAAAGTCCGTCAACTGCACATACGGTTCACGTCCACGCTGTCGCGGCATGCTACCAGTGTTAAAGACTGCGATGGAGCTCCGTATGCCACGGCAAACTGGCTGACACTGACGGCGGCGGTGCACAAATGCTGCGCAGCTAGCGCCATTCGACGGCCAACACCGCGGTTCCTGGTGTGTCCGCTGTGCCGTGCGTGTGATCATTGCTTGTACAGCCCTCTCGCAGTGTCCGGAGCAAGTATGGTGGGTCTGACACACCGGTGTCAATGTGTTTTTTTTTCCATTTCCAGGAGTGTACTAACGCGAATTCTTTACAGACGAATGGAGAAACTGGTAGAAGCGGACCTCGGGGAAGATCAGTTTGGATTCCGTAGAAATGTTGGAACACGTGAGTCAATACTAACCTTACGACTTATCTTAGAAGAAATATTAAGAAAAGGCAAACCTACGTTTCTAGCATTTGTAGACTTAGAGAAAGATTTTGACAACGTTAAGTGGAATACTCTCTTTCAAATTCTGAAGGTGGCAGGGGTAAAATACAGGGAGCGAAAGGCTATTTACAATTTGTACAGAAACCAGATGGCAGTTATAAGAGTCGAGGGGCATGAAAGGGAAGCAGTGGTTGGGAAAGGAGTGAGACAGGGTTGTAGCCTCTCCCCGATGTTATTCAATCTGTATATTGAGCAAGCAGTAAAGGAAACAAAAGAAAAATTCGGAGTAGGTATTAAAATTCATGGAGAAGAAGTAAAAACTTTGAGGTTCACCGATGACATTGTAATTCTGTCAGAGACAGCAAAGGACTTGGAAGAGCAGTTGAACGGAATGGACAGTGTCTTGAAAGGAGGATATAAGATGAACATCAACAAAAGCAAAACGAGGATAATGGAATGTAGTCAAATTAAATCGGGTGATGCTGAGGGGATTAGATTAGGAAATGAGACACTTAAAGTAGTAAAGGAGTTTTGCTATTTAGGGAGTAAAATAACTGATGATGGTCGAAGTAGAGAGGATATAAAATGTAGACTGGCAATGGCAAGGAAATCGTTTCTGAAGAAGAGAAATTTGTTAACATCGAGTATAGATTTAAGTGTCAGGAAGTCGTTTTTGAAAGTATTTGTATGGAGTGTTGCCATGTATGGAAGTGAAACATGGACGATAACCAGTTTGGACAAGAAGAGAATAGAAGCTTTCGAAATGTGGTGCTACAGAAGAATGCTGAAGATAAGGTGGGTAGATCACGTAACTAATGAGGTATTGAATAGGATTGGGGAGTAGAGAAGTTTGTGGCACAACTTGACTAGAAGAAGGGATCGGTTGGTAGGACATGTTTTGAGGCATCAAGGGATCACAAATTTAGCATTGGAGGGCAGCGTGGAGGGTAAAAATCGTAGAGGGAGACCAAGAGATCAATACACTAAGCAGATTCAGAAGGATGTAGGTTGCAGTAGGTACTGGGAGATGAAGAAGCTTGCACAGGATAGAGTAGCATGGAGAGCTGCATCAAACCAGTCTCAGGACTGAAGACCACAACAACAACATTGTCTATTCCCGGGACCTTGTTTCGACTTATGTCTTTCAGTGCTCTGTCAAACTCTTCACGCAGTATCATATCTCCTATTTCATCTTCATCTACATTCTCTTCCATTTTTATAATATTGTCCTCGAGAACATAGCCCTTGTATAGACCCTCTATATACTCCTTTCACCTTTCTGCTTCCCCTTCTTTGCTTAGAACTGGGTTTCCGTCTGAGCTCTTGATATTCATGCAAGTGTTTCTCTTTTCTCCAAAGGTCTCTTTAATTTTCTTGTAGGCAGTATCTATCTTCTAGTGATATGCGCCTCTACATCCTTACATTTGTCCACTAGCCATCCCTGCTTAGCCATTTTGCTCTTCCTGTCGATCTCATTTTTGAGACGTTTGTATTTCTTTTTACCTGCTTCATTTACTGCATTTTTATATTTTCTCCTTTCATCAATTAAATTCAATATCTCTTCTGTTACCCAAGGATTTCTATTAGCTCTCGCCTTTTTACCTACTTTATTCGAACCTACCACCGCAGCAGCAGCGCGGTTCGGGACTGAAGCTCCTAGAACCGCTCGGCCACAGCGGCCGGATCGAAAAATATTACTAGCATCGACTACTACTGTTGAGGAAAAGTAGTGCCAGAAGACGATGTCCCGTTACAAATTCTACACAAGGAAAAAAAACAGTTTTTGGAAGTTTTTGGATGAAGTTTTAAAATTATACAGCTTGAAACTAGGTCCAAATTATTTAATTTTTTTCAACCAGTAATTCGGTCAATAAAAAGAAGGTATTTTTCGATTTCCGACTAGTACCGTATCTAATGTTTTTCCTGTGAACTACTGTATTTCTTTTTTTGCTTTAACGATTAGCTTTGTTCCTTCTGGTAGCGATACTAGCCTAGAGCATTTGTAGAGTTTAATTTTGCCTTTTATATTTTGGATTAACTGTTGTTGAAGTACTCAACATCTTCCTGTGTGTATGTGATCAACTCTTCTCCACCACATACTTGTGGAATTTCCATGTAAAATTTTAGGTTTACTAAGTTAGAGAACAAATACTCCTTAAATGTATTTATTCTGTCAGTTTTAAATCTTGTGAACCACTTTCTGTTTATAGATGTAGAATGTCCAGCCCATCACATTTAGATGCAATGTAACCATCATTATCAAACAAATTAAAATGGGAATGGATGTTTGTAAACAGACTTTTTTGTATATCCTTTAATTTAGTAAATGTCAACGGAAACATTGCTTGTTGTGAGTACTCTAATCCCAGACACTCGCCATTGATATTTATAGTAAATGCTGGCATCTTGTGTTTCCCAGTCATTTCCAGAGTTTTGTTTAAAGTAATATGTAAGCCTTACTTGCACATTTGCAGTTACTTGTTCTTTATCCAGTTGCTGTTTATATTCGTCCATTATGGTAACTTTTAGGCCACATTCTTCAATATGGAATGGTTTAAATCTGTGTGATACACTTATTCGCTTATTATGACATTTTGGTTGAGAACCAGTCCTCATTCAGCAATATCAATATTCTGCGGTAGTGTGGAGATCAGTGTCCTGAATTGAAAAAAGTATGTTTCTTCAGGCTTAGTAAAAAAATTATATATGATACTTTTGCCATTTTTGTTGGAGTATGTTTTAACAATTTACATATAGTTTACACGTAAGCAATTAAAATTGTAACCAAATGGAACATAGTTAGCAACATTTCTTGGTCTCGGTTATCTGGGAAGGTTTACTTCTACACCAGCCAAACTTTTGTGTTTTATAACATGTTAAACACAATATGGCAAGCATTCTCTAAACTACCCAATAATGTACACCATTTAGAAGGAGATGGCACAAAGTACAGTGACGGTTATCCTAAATACTGTTTGTTGGCCTTTAAAACACCTAAATAGTCTTCCACACCGTAAAACACGCCATCCATTCTGTAGTTATATATTGTAACACTTCAGGCACTCTCGAATGTATGCTGGACAACCTGATTCAACACCTTAAATGGATCACATTCCTTTGTTATCTGTATGACATTGTCGATTTTTCAAAGATATTTTAAGAACATCTAAGCCACCTGGCAATCAATCTGAAGTGCCTCAGACTGCAGATCTCCATCTGAATCCGAAAAAGTGCCCCTTCGTCGTCCAACAAAAAAAAAAACTATTAGGAAGATTTTCCGACTCCTTGGCACATTCGTGACGTGAGAAGTTTCCTCAGAAGGTGCTCGTTACAGCATCATTTTATGAAGCACTTCTGCTCCAAGATACATCCCTTGCTATAAGAGATGAAAAATTTTCCTGGAACGAGGTGCAAGGAAGATATTTCCTTGTCCTTAAGGAGGTGCTAATATCTTCTCCATTCCTAGCATTGTATGACGATAATTCTGAGATATAACTTCACACAGACGCTAGTGGTTATGGGATAGTCGCATTTCTAGTGCAAATTCAGAAATTTGCTGAAGGGATGATAACTTCGCTTCTAAAGTACTCTCCAAGTTTGGAATGAACTATTCTACAACCGAGAAAGTGTGCCTTGGACCATCAACAAGTTCTGGCCGTATTTATTTAGCAAACCATTCACCATTGTGATGGATCATTAGTCTCCATGCTCACTGTCTAGCTTGAAGGGTCCATCAGTTCAACTGGCGAGATGGCCACTGACGCTTCAGGAGCACGATGTCACAGTGATATACAAAAATGCGGACACAAGGACGCTGACTGCCTTTCAAGGACTCCTTTCAAAAGACAGCAGCGTGAATGATGTCACAGTCATCATTGTGTTACATGACATTGTTGCTGAACAGAGGAAGAATCTAACATTGCTGAAAACAACAGAAGTCTTAAAGACTAAGGTAACAACCAAAGTAGGATGCCAATTAATACCTGGAATATTGTAAAAGTTTAACTACGACCCAGTGGGGCAGAAATGGATGTTTGTCATCCCAGTTCAACTATGGCCAGCTATCCTGAAGCATTTTCACCATGCTCCAACATCTGGTCATCTGTGATTCGCGTAGACTGTGGATATAATCAGACACGAGTATTACAGGCCAGATCTATAACGATCTGTTAGTCACTGTGAGGGCCATAGTAAGGGGGAAAACATGTTCAAATGTGTGTGAAATCTTATGGGACGTAACTGCTAAGGTCATCAGTCCCTAAGCTTACACACTTCTTAACCTAAAAGACCCTAAAGACAAACACGCACACCCGATGGAGGACTCGAACCTGCGCCGGGATCAGCCGCACAGTAAGAAGCGCCAACGCTGGAAGCACATGCCACAGTTACCTCCAGGACATTAAGTATCAATCCGGCATGTACCAACGCCATTCTAACAAATTGGAATCGACCTTTTAGGGAGGTTCGCAAAGTCGTCAAATAGAACTCGATGGATGAGAGTCTTCACTGACTATCTCACTAGGTATCCTTTCAACACAGCTGTGCCGACTGGAAACGATCCAGAAATCACGGAGTTCTTTGTAGAAGATATCATTCTGAAGCACATAGCACAGCATGTGGTGATTTGTTATCGTGGAAAGGTACACCAATCGAACTGTAAAGAATGCCAACGGCGGAATCATGTGTCACAATTATCTCTGGGGCATCTGGTATCTGTACCAGCTCCATCATACAGAACTGGAATTGACCTCATTGCGAAGTTCTCAAAGTCGATAATCTTCAGTTGTACCTCACCAGCTATGCCGTTACAAAACATCATTCTGAAGCAAGGAACACCCTGTGTGGTGATCTCTGATCATGAAAAAGTATTCCAGTCCAGACTAGTATCAGAGGTGATTTCACATAAGCACCCATCCACAGGATGACAACTGCCTACTATCTACTGACGAATGTCTGTGCAGAACGTTTTAGTAAGACATTGGAAGACACGTTATGTTCTCAAAGTACATTGGTGTCGAACAGAGAGTTTGGGATAAAATGCTGCCTGTTCTGTCATTTGAATACAACACAGTGAAGCAAGACACTACTGGCTTCACGCCATTTTTTTCTGTTCCATGATACCGAGGCTGAAGCGACAATGGGTACTCGTTCCTGTTTTAAACGGATCATACTAAGAATAGCTACATGAAACACCTCATCACCAGGACCGAAGAAGCAATGCCGCTGTCTCGCATACGCTATTTCAGTGACTAGGAGAAAGATCGAAAGCGCTATATGGCCAGCCACTGGCCAGTGTGACACAGCCAGGAAGAATTCGTATGGATTTTTACACCTGAGTGGTATGTGGGACTACCGAAAAAGTTGCTGAAGTGCTACTTTGGACCGTATCATATCCTTCGTTCCTTGGAGGACGTCATATTTGAAGTCAAGGATTATGATCCTTCATCAAGCAAACAAAAGCACAGACACGCCGTCCATGTCCTCCATATACAGTGTTTGACAATCTTCCTCATATCGACGATGGGAGGTTCATTGAAACTGAAGACCCACTCGATGATCGCAAAACTTCGACGGTAGGGACGAATTTCGATGCTGATCCTAGTGAAGAGGTTGTAAAACACGGCAAGAACGCGAGGATCCGCCAGCGCCAACATACAGAGGACCTTTGACAAGATTTAGATCCAGGGTACTACAGTTAGCGCCAGTGAGAACCTCTGAAACAGTGGATCGCTGTTTTCCCAGGAGAGGCAGCAATGTCGTGTGCTCTGATCCATACAATTTACTGGTTAGCGTGACTGGCTGGCTTACTGTAGGTCACCAATCAAAACCCGACCACCGTAAATAACTTGTTATTTGCCAATCACTGTCTCTGGAAGGCCCTTGATACTCCTTATGTTTACCTACAGGGTGTGCAAAGTTCCCGTTTCAAAACTCTGTAGAAAGAGAACTACTGCTCAGAATACTGTCAAATCTGAACAGCATATTAGTGACCCAGGGTAAACGCCATGGAGCAAAAAAAAAAAAAAAGTCTTAATGCAAATTGGGTCGGCTACAAATGACTGATGAATCGCATTATGATGGCTATGTTTCAAGTTGCTCATTACACCATCCGTACTGTTCAATGTGCATGACTGCACAAATTCGGTTTTTAACAGTTGTGGCACTGTTATTAAGGCGAGCCCATTCACCACAGCAACTGGGAAAAATCGGTGTTTAATTGCCATGAGGCTAAAATCTGCATAAAAACAAAATAACATCCGTTTTTAATGATCCTGTGGCCAAAACTCGCATGAAAAGCAAAATCAAATCTTATTTTAATTGCCCTGTGGTCAAAAACCACATAAAAAGCAAAACGACATCGATTTCTAATTGTCGTGAGACTGGTGCAGGGTGTGTTCCATATGCTCTCCACCGTTTTCTGCCATAAGTTGAAATCGAGAAACATCAAGTTACATAACACATCGCAGCGTCTCGGGGATCACGTTGAGAGTGCATTGCGTAATTTGTGGCTACAGTTTAGTAACGTTCGTAATTGGAGAACTGAAAACAACATCTTTCAGATATTCCCACAGCAGGACGTCACACGGATTAAGATCAGGTGATCTGGACGACCAGGCCGCAGAGAAATGACAGCTGATAATTCTAGCATTTCCGAAATTCCTCTGCAGCAGCCGCTTCACCGGCTGTGCAGTGTGCGAAGGAGCGCCTTCTTGCATACAACTGATCCTACCTACACATTCCCGCTGTTGAAGGGTTAGAATGACGTTGGTGCGCAGAAGACTTTCATGGCGTTTACGCATGACGGCACAGGTAACGCGACCCGCAGGATTCATCTCCTCGAAAAAATACTGCCTTACGATTAACGATGCCGTCAACCCGCAACACATCCTAACCTTGCATAATGGAGTGGTGCTGGTTGATGTGCGTGCAGACTTTCTGTTGCCCATATTCTGCAGTTCTGCGTATTGACATGTCCTTGAAGGTGGAAATGGACTTTGTCTGTCCACAGAATGTTCCATGGCCATTCATTGTCCACTTCTACGCGAGCGAGAAGTTCCAGTGCGAACGTTTGTCTTGGCAGGTCTGCAGGATACCACTTCAAAACATGAATGATATTGTCTGGGTAGTAATGCAGGAAGTTCCGTAGGATTTTATGCTCCGTGCTGGCAGGCATGTCCAGCGTTTGGGCAATCTCCCTTGCGCTGCATGTTCGCACATCAACGCTTGACATCTCCTGCAATGCTGTGACAACATCGGCAGAGAAAGGATAGATTGCATGCAACCGGTGGTGGAGCGTTCGTCGCTGTTAGTAGTAGTTTATCCTGTAGTGAGGTAAAAGCGGATAGTTCCTGTGAATTATTATGGGTGGAGGTTACACTCAACAACCGAGCTAGGTTAATAATTGGCTCCTTTTACCGACCTCCCGACTCAGCAGCATTAGTGGCAGAACAACTAAGAGAAAATTTGGAATACATTTCACATAAATTTTCTCAGCATGTTATAGTCTTAGGTGGAGATTTCAATTTACCAGATATAGACTGGGACACTCAGATGTTTAGGACGGGTTGTAGGGACAGAGCATCGAGTGACATTATACTGAGTGCACTATCCGAAAATTACCTCGAGCAATTAAACAGAGAACCGACTCGTGGAGATAACGTCTTGGACCTATTGATAACAAACAGACCCGAACCTTTCGACTCTGTATGTGCAGAACAGGGAATCAGTGATCATAAGGCCGTTGCAGCATCCCTGAATATGGAAGTTAATAGGAATATAAAAAAAGGGAGGAAGGTTTATCTGTTTAGCAAGAGTAATAGAAGGCAGATTTCAGACTACCTAACAGACCAAAACGAAAACTTCTGTTCCGACAATGACAATGTTGAGTGTTTATGGAAAAAGTCCAAGGCAATCGTAAAATGCGTTTTAGACAGGTACGTGCCGAGTAAAACTGTGAGGGACGGGAAAAACCCACCGTGGTACAACAACAAAGTTAGGAAACTACTGCGAAAGCAAAGAGAGCTTCACTGCAAGTTTAAACGCAGCCAAAACCTCTCAGACAAACAGAAGCTAAACGATGTCAAAGTTAGCGTAAGGAGGGCTATGCGTGAAGCGTTCATTGAATTCGGAAGTAAAATTCTATGTACCGACTTGACAGAAAATCCTAGGAAGTTCTGGTCTTACATTAAATCAGCAAGTGGCTCGAAACAGCATATCCAGACACTCCGGGATGATGATGACATTGAAACAGAGGATGACACGCGTAAAGCTGAAATACACTCCTGGAAATTGAAATAAGAACACCGTGAATTCATTGTCCCAGGAAGGGGAAACTTTATTGACACATTCCTGGGGTCAGATACATCACATGATCACACTGACAGAACCACAGGCACATAGACACAGGCAACAGAGCATGCACAATGTCGGCACTAGTACAGTGTATATCCACCTTTCGCAGCAATGCAGGCTGCTATTCTCCCATGGAGACGATCGTAGAGATGCTGGATGTAGTCCTGTGGAACGGCTTGCCATGCCATTTCCACCTGGCGCCTCAGTTGGACCAGCGTTTGTGCTGGACGTGCAGACCGCGTGAGACGACGCTTCATCCAGTACCAAACATGCTCAATGGGGGACAGATCCGGAGATCTTGCTGGCCAGGGTAGTTGACTTACACCTTCTAGAGCACGTTGGGTGGCACGGGATACATGCGGACGTGCATTGTCCTGTTGGAACAGCAAGTTCCCTTGCCGGTCTAGGAATGGTAGAACGATGGGTTCGATGACGTTTTGGATGTACCGTGCACTATTCAGTGTCCCCTCGACGATCACCAGTGGTGTACGGCCAGTGTAGGAGATCGCTCCCCACACCATGATGCCGGGTGTTGGCCCTGTGTGCCTCGGTCGTATGCAGTCCTGATTGTGGCGCTCACCTGCACGGCGCCAAACACGCATACGACCATCATTGGCACCAAGGCAGAAGCGACTCTCATCGTTGAAGACGACACGTCTCCATTCGTCCCTCCATTCACGCCTGTCGCGACACCACTGGAGGCGGGCTGCACGATGTTGGGGCGTGAGCGGAAGACGGCCTAACGGTGTGCGGGACCGTAGCCCAGCTTCATGGAGACGGTTGCGAATGGTCCTCGCCGATACCCCAGGAGCAACAGTGTCCCTAATTTGCTGGGAAGTGGCGGTGCGGTCCCCTACGGCACTGCGTAGGATCCTACGGTCTTGGCGTGCATCCGTGCGTCGCTGCGGTCCGGTCCCAGGTCGACGGGCACGTGCACCTTCCGCCGACCACTGGCGACAACATCGATGTACTGTGGAGACCTCACGCCCCACGTGTTGAGCAATTCGGCGGTACGTCCACCCGGCCTCCCGCATGCCCACTATACGCCCTCGCTCAAAGTCCGTCAACTGCACATACGGTTCACGTCCACGCTGTCGCGGCATGCTACCAGTGTTAAAGACTGCGATGGAGCTCCGTATGCCACGGCAAACTGGCTGACACTGACGGCGGCGGTGCACAAATGCCGCGCAGCTAGCGCCATTCGACGGCCAACACCGCGGTTCCTGGTGTGTCCGCTGTGCCGTGCGTGTGATCATTGCTTGTACAGCCCTCTCGCAGTGTCCGGAGCAAGTATGGTGGGTCTGACACACCGGTGTCAATGTGTTCTTTTTTCCATTTCCAGGAGTGTACTAAACACCTTTTTCCAAAGTTGTTTCACAGAGGAAGACCGCACTGCAGTTCCTTCTCTAAATCCTCGCACAAACGAAAAAATGGCTGACATCGAAATAAGTGTCCAAGGAATAGAAAAGCAACTGGAATTGTAGTGGACTGTTAAGGCAGCCAGTCCACAGTGAAGTAGCCGAAAGGGCACGCGTCAACTCACGCCGTCTGGCGTTAAGTCTGGAACAGGATACGTGATGAATGTGATAAAGAAAAGAACGTAGCTCCTAGAACACTTAACTTTTATATCGTCCTTTGGTATACAGCATTCTTCATGATACAAGTGAGACTATCTTGAGGTACATGCAATGGTACAAATGGCGCCTTGCTAGGTCGTAGCCATTAACTTAGCTGAAGGCTATTCTAACTGTCTCTCGGCAAATGAGAGAAAGGCTTCGATCAGTGTAGTCGCTAGCAATGTCGTCGTACAACTGGGGCGAGTGCTAGTACGTCTCTCGAGACCTGCCTTGTGGTGGCGCTCGGTCTGCGATCCTGACAGTGGCGACACGCGGGTCCGACATGTACTAATGGACCGCGGCCGATTTAAGCTACCACCTAGCAAGTGTGGTGTCTGGCGGTGACACCACAGGAATCACTCAACAGAGGAAAGTCCACTGGACCTGACGGGATACCAATTCGATTCTACACGGAGTACGCGAAAGAACTTGCCCCCCTTCTAACAGCCGTGTACCGCAAGTCTCTAGAAGAACGGAGGGTTCCAAATGATTGGAAAAGAGCACAGGTAGTCCCAGTCTTCAAGAAGGGTCGTCGAGCAGATGCCCAAAACTATAGACCTGTATCTCTGACGTCGATCTGTTGTAGAATTTTAGAACATGTTTTTTGCTCGAGTACCATGTCGTTTTTGGAAACCCAGAATCTACTATGTAGGAATCAATAAGGATTCCGGAAACAGCGATCGTGTGAGACCCAACTCGCTTTGTTTGTTCATGAGACCCAGAAAATATTAGATACAGGCTCCCAGGTAGATGCTATTTTTCTTGACTTCCGGAAGGCGTTCGATACAGTACCGCACTGTCGCCTGATAAACAAAGTAAGAGCCTACGGAATATCAGACCAGCTGTGTGGCTGGATTGAAGAGTTTTTAGCAAACAGAACACAGCATGTTGTTATCAATGGAGAGACGTCTACAGACGTTAAGGTAACCTCTGGCGTGCCCCAGGGGAGTGTTATGGGACCATTGCTTTTCACAATATATATAAATGACCTAGTAGATAGTGTCGGAAGTTCCATGCGGCTTTTCGCGGATGATGCTGTAGTTTACAGAGAAGTTGCAGCATTAGAAAATTTTAGCGAAATGAAGGAAGATCTGCAGCGGATAGGCACTTGGTGCAGGGAGTGGCAACTGACCCTTAACATAGACAAATGTAATGTATTGCGAATACATAGAAAGAAGGATCCTTTATTGTACGATTATATGATAGCGGAACAAACACTGGTGGCAGTTACTTCTGTAAAATATCTGGGAGTATGCGTGCGGAACGATTTGAAGTGGAATGATCATATAAAATTAATTGTTGCTAAGGCGGGTACCAGGTTGAGATTCATTGGGAGAGTGCTTAGAAAATGTAGTCCATCAACAAAGGAGGTGGCTTACAAAGCACCCGTTCGACCTATACTTGAGTATTGCTCATCAGTGTGGGATCCGTACCAGATCGGGTTGACGGAGGAGATAGAGAAGATCCAAAGAAGAGCGGCGCGTTTCGTCACAGGGTTATTTGGTAACCGTGATAGCGTTACGGAGATGTTTAATAAACTCAAGTGGCAGACTCTGCAAGAGAGGCGCCCTGCATCGTGGTGTAGCTTGCTCGCCAGGTTTCGAGAGTGTGCGTTTCTGGATGCGGTATCGAATATATTGCTTCCGCCTACTTATACCTCCCGAGGAGATCACGAATGTAAAATTAGAGAGATTCGAGCGCGTACGGAGGCTTTCAGACAGACGTTCTTCCCGCGAACCATACGCGACTGGAACAGGAAAGGGAGGTAATGACAGTGGCACGTAAAGTGCCCTCCGCCACACACCGTTGGGTGGCTTGCGGAGTATAAATGTAGATGTAGATGTCGGATAAACTTCTTTCCTCCTTCTACCACATCGTACGCCAAAAGAACGCCATCGAACTTTGCAATCATTTTCTTCGGACATTTAGCAGATATAGGAACAGTGTCTTTATTCATACCCTTGAGTGTCTGGAACTTTCACAGGGCTCCTGGTGTAGTTAACGTCCGTGTAAAAGAGCTTTATCAGAAGCGCGTGATCCTTCATGGAGACAGTCGTATCGGGAGTCTCGAACGCAAACTGAGGAACAGACTATGCCTCGCATCCGTTGGTGTGCACATCAATCAAATTTGCGTTTTTTTATTTCTTTTTCATGACGTTTCCCCATGTTCAATAATTTTCTGTTGAAATTTGACATCATTTTGAGCAGTAGTTCTCTTCCTTCAGCGTTTCTAAACTGTAACTTTAATTATAGACGCCCTGTATTCCGGAATATTTCATGTTTGTATAAATACCAGCATTGTAGAGAATTCAATGTTAATGAACCTGTAGCATGATGCAGGAAAATAGGTCAGCAAGTCACTGTTATTAAAACCACTATTTGTAACTTCGACAGAATCACAAATAGTAGTGTTAATTCAGTGATTATGAGAATAGCCGCACTTTCCGTTCAAGAGGTTAGTTTCGTACTGGGTGTAAATTGAAACTTCCTGCCAGATTGAAACTGTGTACCGGACCGAGACTCGAACTCGGGACCTTTGCCTTTCACGGGCAACTGCTCTACTAACTGAGCTACCGACGCACAACTCACAACCCGTCCACACAGCTTTAATTCCGCCAGTACCTCGTCTCCTACCTTCCAAACTTCACAGAAGCTCTTCTGCATACCTTGCAGAACTAGCACTCCTGGAAGAAAGGATATTGCGGAGACAAGTAAAAATTTCATTGTGGAAACATCCCCCAGGCTGTGGCTAAGCCATGTCTCCGCAATATCCTTTCTTTCAGGAGTGCTATTTCTGCAAGGTATGCAGAAGAGCTTCTGCGAAGTTTGGAAGGTTGGAGACGAGGTACTGGCGGAATTAAAGCTGTGAGGACGGGTCGTGAGTCGTGCTTGGGTAGCTCAGTTGGTACAGCACTTGCCCGCAAAAGGCAAAGGTCCCGAGTTCAAGGCTCGGTCCGGCGCACACTTTTAATCCGCCAGGAAGTTTCATACCAGCGCACACTCCGCTGCAGATTGAAAATTTCATTCCGCCTGTAAATTGTTGTTCGTTATAAACGTTCCTTCCTTTCCAAGTGTTGTACTTCATTACCGACCCTGCCTTCGGATTTGGACTTGTTAGTGATTTCGTGGTGACAATATTAAAAACAGGGACCACTGACATTTCACTTGTGCACATCAAGGTACAGCACATAACAGTTGCAACGAGGAATGCAAGCCTGAGTATACGATCACTGACATATCCCACAATCTGGGCAATTACGACAGGCATTTTTTGATCACCAACATATGCAAACAAAAGAAAGCGGATGGGGACGAAAATGCTAAATTTAGTACGGGGCCGTGTTTCTCTTCAGCCACCAAATATAGAAAAATATAAAACATTTGCAGTATTGCATCAAGAATGGTACTGCTCTATAAATTTCCATGTTATCGATTGGCTAAATTTATTTACGTGATCACTCGAAATGTGTCCATCTTGTAATTTACGTCGCACATCTGCCTCTTCAGTAAATTTCATCTCTCTCTGTTCATGTCAGATACTGTACTGAGTCATCAGTAAACTTCACCTCTCTCTCGTTTTGTGATCTATCGTGCAGTGTTTTTTAAATATAGTATTTTTTACATTTTCCATACTACATTTCGAAACATAAAAATACTCTAGATATAAAAGAGATTACATTCCCAGAAATAACATTTTCGTGTACAAACTAAAATCACATCGAACTTTGACTTACAACATAAATTGTTTAATAGTTTGTGCTATCACACACAGAAGAACATACGAACTTAATAAACATCTTCAACATTTGTTTAGAATATCACCTATAGTAAACAACATATCTCCACCAGCTAACCAAGTTCTGACAGCTGTATCTGACTTAATAGAATCTAAGTGCTACTGAATTGCAGTTTGTGGGCAAATTAGGTATACGGCATAAATAATATATCCTCCATGCAACAATCAACGAGTTAGTTATATTGAAACCGAATCACTACATTGGGTACGAAATGTGAGTTGCTATGCATTTGGCTACTCAGTTTTGGCTACTTTTAAAGGTCATCCAAAAACTCATTTTTTGGCTAATTTGCAAGATTACCATCCAAAAGACAAATGTAGATCACCATAAGTAGGTGAATTTTTAGGATTGTTGACAGATATTCGTATACATGATATTTATTAATTTTAGTATATAGATTTACAAAAGAGAAAAAATTCTTTCTTTATGTTTGTTGCAGTTTCAATAACATAAAATTTCATTTTTAAATTGTAATTTAAATCCATACGCATATCATCTGCTGCCTTTTCCAACCAGTAATTTGATAAATGCAAAGTGGCCATTTTCTAGAATTCTAATCCATATCTAATTTTTTCTTACGAACTATTTTTTATGGCTTTAACACTTCATTCTTTTCTTTTTCACGATGCTTCTAGCCAAGAGCATTTGATAGATTTTAATTTTGCGATTTACATTCTGCACTAAAAATTGTTAAGGCATTCCATATCTTCTTTGGTGTATGTTGTCAACTCTTCTCTGGCACACAGTACGAGAATTTCTGTATAAATCTTTAAGTTTACAATGTTAACAACAAGATTCTCGTTAAATATAGTTTTTATACCGATTTTGAATTCTGCAAATCATTTCTGTTGCTAGATGTACAATGTCTAGATCATAGATTTAGGGTAAGGTTGGTCAAGTCGTACCACTTAAGGGATAATTACTGTATTTGGTATGATAACTTAACAGTTTTTTTGTGCACGCAATCTTTATTTTTTAAGCTATCGACCAGCTTTCACACTAATACAAAAATGGTTTTTCGAAATGAGTTTTCAATCTCTTTCAAATTTGTACTTTCGGCGAGATTAAGGCGCCTGGTTTCCTAATCCGTACCCCTATATCCTAAGTCGTGTATAGGATAAGAAGTCAGTGACTACATAATAAATACATGGAATAATGTAACAAAACGTCATAGTAACAAATTATAAACCATAAACGAAACGCTAGTTCCATAGTTAGACATAAATAAACCTTAACTTAGGTTTGAAAACAGATAGCACAGAAATATTTCGTAATTTTACTTTCCGCGCTAGAGCATAGGTCATGTACGCAGCCTTTACATTTACTACATTGAATCATGTCTCCTTTTCGATATTCCTTACACAGGTAACATAACCAGTTCAATCTGTCTTTTTTTTTCATTCTTTTTAAAGTTGTTATCTATCTGCCTCTTTTTTATACGTTTATGTACAGCTTTCTTCTTTTTATTTGCCTTTTCTGTGACTACTGTTTACTTTCTGTAAGTATTTGATGTCAATTCCAATTTTAATTTAGGTTGTTTTGTATTTTTCTTCGTAACTATTGTTATACACTGGGTAGGAGATAAAGCATTCAACTGAGGCTTTATTTGTTGACTCTTAATTTCGGCAGCTGTTGCAATAATGTTTTCGGGTCCACATTCTTCAGACACGGTAGACCGTCCAGACTGATCGTTGAGTGGTTTGCAACGTTAGGCAGCTTTCCATATTTTTCGTGTTGTAGCTTCAGTTGCATCAGCCTATTCTTGGTCTAATTGATCAACAATATGTACAGTAACAGCTACCTTTTCTTTTAATACATTTACAGTATATGACGTGGCCACAAGCCTGTTGCCTTACAACCGTTTAGTGCTATGTCCATACAAACCTATCTGAGGTATGCATTACCCAGGAGTTCTGTAGTGTTAGCTTATAGTATGACACTGTTAGGATTTTAACGTACCATGAAGATGCTGTTTCATTATATCTGTTCTTTGGCGTTTTAAAGAACAGTCTATCCAGTGGCAGTAGACGCTGAGTCGTGTGATCAGGAAATAGTAGCACGATTATATACATAATGACGAGCCCGCCGAACTGCCTCTAAACTTTTGGCGTGTGTGCTATGTGCATCCAGTAAAAGCGAAATTTGTTTGTGGTCCCTTTTTTCCTTCTTTTGTACGTTTTATGAGATGTTCTAGCCCTCGGATAAAGAGTTCTTATATTATCCATCCATTTGTTGAGCATTCAAATGCTGTGTTTGGTGGAGCTCCCCTTTCTAAATACATCATTCATTCTGCTGTGCTTAAATATTAACATCGGAGGTATGAATTAGCCTGCTGCATACACTACGCATAGACATGTAGTTGTAAGACTCCTTTCAACATATGTGATTGTCCCTACTTACAATTGGTGTATGCAATTTCGGCGAATACTTTAGACGGTTTTGAACTGTGTAAATATGGTTACATTCTCATTACATATTTGGTCAGCAGTAAAATTTTGTTCATCTACCATATCCTCATATTTATCAAACAACGCATTAAATACTCTTTATTAAACCCTTCCTTTGTGTCATCGACATTGCTTCGGAAACTTGGAAAGACAAAGTAGGATGATTCTTCATAAACTTGTAGTTGCATTTATTTACCGGCTATATTTTTTTTTCTTTATTGAAGCAATATGGCAGACAATATTTATTAGCAGGTTGGTAGGCAAGTTTCCTAACTTCAGTAATAATTACTTCGAAGAAGCTAGGTTCTAAATTAATTACATGTTGTGCTAATTCATATTCCATCCCTGCTGTCTATCATTATGCATTCCAAATTTTGATGTTTTATTTAAACACTTCAAATGGCGACGCAGTATTATTCTTTCGTACATTGTATCTTCTACATGCTTCATTAAATCCAATTTTACCATTCCCACGTTTCAGCAAAACTTCGTCCATATCCTCCTTTCATTTATCGTAATCTCTCTTCGTCATATCAACAGGTAAAACAAGCGTTTTTAGTTGGCATCTAATTTCCATTAACGCCCAATGCGTACCGATATGATTAACGAATTCTCCACTGGTACGACTTAAAAGTGAGAACTATACCGTTCTAAACCAGAACTACAGGCATAACCCCAAAGTTTTCTACCGTTTGATTACATTTAAATGAATGGCAGAGTACCATGAAAACAGGCATGATACTAAACATTTACTTTACCACCATGTTGTTCTCTGAAATTGCTTGAAAATGAACAAGAGAAAGTAACAAAAACATTCAAACAAACTTACTTGTTAATTATTTTTCTGTCACGACTGCCAGCGGCCCTCTCACTTGTTTTTGTTTACTTGCACGACAATTTAGTTCAGTATTACACCACTTTATGCCTCTTTTTATAAACGTAGAATCAGATACCACTAGAGTACGACTTAGGCTGTAATCATCCATTTCAAGCATATCCAGAATCGGAATGAATGTTTATATTCGAGCGAGGTGACGTACTGTTCAGCACAATGAATTCGTATTTTGGAGGACGAATGTTCAATGTCATGCCTACCTTCCAGATTTAGATTTTCGATGATTTACGTAAATCGCACCAGGCAAATGCAAGAATGTTTCCTTTGAAAGGGCATGGCCGATTTCCTTCCCCATCCTCGAAACAATCCCTACCTGTGAACCATATCTAATGACCTTCTTGTCAACAGAGCGTTAAACACGAACATACCTACGTTCGTTCCTTCCTTGGATGGGCCGGCCGGTGTGGTCGAGCGGGTCTAGGCGCTACAGTCTGGAACCGCGCGACCGCTACGGTCGCAGGTTCGAATCCTGCCTCGGGCATTGATGTGTGTAATGTCCTTAGGTTAGTTAGGCTTAAGAGGTTTAAGTAGTTCTAAGTTCTAGGGGACTGATGACCTCAGATGTGAAGTCCCTTAGTGCTCAGAGCCATTTGAACCATTCCTTGGATGTTTATAAACAAGTTTTTCATGTATCCTTCAATACAGCAAAGCTCCTGGATCCAATGATTTCTGTGAGTAATCCAATACGCGACCACTTCCAATTTGTATTTACAGTAAATTCAAGAACATGTATTTCCCAGTTATACCCAGATTTTACCATATTCTGTGCTTCAAATAATGCATAAGACTTGCTTGCTCATCTACAATGACCTCTTCTTTTTCCAGTAGAAGTTTAAATTCTTCCATAATGGGAATACTGTAGTTATTCCAGTTTTCGTTTCTCGGTTTCAGTCTCTTCCATACCCAGATTTCTGTTGTATATGCCTAACACATGCATTTCACATAAAGCAGTAATTTCTGTAATGGGGAATGTTTTAAGTCAGTGTGATACATTTACCTTTTTGTTGAGATCTGTAAAATAACGTTATGCATTCTATCCAGTCATACTTTAGCAATATCTATGTTTGGCGGCAATGTTAAGAATAGTATCCTGGCTTGAGAAAATTATGTTTATCGAGCCTTCATATCACTCTTATGTATCATACTTATGTTATCTTTGTTGGAGTACGTGTTAATAGGTTCCACACAGTTTACAGGTAAATAATTAAAACTGTAGGCAGACAGAACAAAGTCTTATAATCCTTCTTGGCCTTGATGTCTGGAATTTTCACTTGTACACCAGTCGAATTTATGTATCCTTATTGCCAGAGCAGTCAAACACATTATCCATTCGGCACCTGTATTTTGTAGCTTCCAGTCTGGTAATCCCATGTTCTTTAAGGAAGAAATACAGTAACGTTTCTCATAGTTACAAGCCTGCGCACTTTATAAAATCGATAAAATGGTTATCAATGTCTTTCTTCACTCCACACCTTGTGATTCAACATACAAATTTGTTACAGATTTTTGCTCTTGAACAGTCAATTCCAATATTCTTATCTTTTTTCCCAATCATACTTCTGTTTACTTGGTAGTCTTATTGCCTACAGAAGTTATGGTATGATGTTATGAAATCAGACATCCTCATTTCATTAAAAATCCCAGTAAAATCCTGTGTTCAGTTTCCTTCCATATGTTAGCAGTCATCTACATGAAGCTGTTACTACTCACTTTGTATTGTACAGTAGCAGAATTTTAATATTTTCTGGAAATAGTTTCCAGTGCTTCCTTGTTGATGTTTCCCAATGTGCTGCTTACTGTCATGTTGTCATGCTCATGTACGAGAAATGGTAATTTTCCCTTAACGACTTGTGTCGTAAAGACGAACTTTGAGAATTTACCACATAGATAATTGTTAGATATGAAACACTATTCCTTCTTTGACATTACAGGCTGTCCTGTCTCTATTTGATCTTGTCAGCCCACTTGATCACAACTTTTAGCCACCATGAAGCTGTTACAAAACGGTTCAGTAATGTGCAAAAGCACATTTAATTTCTTCTTGCTCAGAAGCCAATATTAACCACGTTCCAAAATGTCTGTCGGTTGGTCTTGTCCTCCTCACTAACAGCTGAGGGATATTAAGCACTTTACAGGAAATCGTGCTGCCACAGAACACTGATGAGTTGTGGTTATCAAGGCTTCTCGTATACTCGAAAGAACCAGGATGATAGCGAGTTTTTATGAGGACGCAATATAAAATTTGTCCACGTTATTTAATTACGTGTGATTTCGATGTTATTAACTTGGTTAGTTGGTGGAGATGTATCAAGTATTTACTCAAATTATAATAACATAATTTTACAATAGATTACACTACAAAAAGTGTTGAAGATGACGTAGTGTTTGTATTAAATTTGTATGTTTCCACTTTTTGTGATAGCCTAAAATAGCACACAGTTTTTGCTGCAAGTAAATGTTCACTGTGATTTTAGTGTGAATATGGCAACGTCATTTACTGGAATGTAATATTTTTCTGCCGGGAATTTATTTTTTTTGTATTGTGCACATACAAAAGATGTAAAAATATTGAATGTGTGAAAACGTAAAATATAAAAAACAAAAATCATTGCACTATTTACACTTTCAATCTTCCTTTTCATAGTGAGAGCGCATGTAGTTGTGTGCAATCACCCAATCGCACATCAAACTGTCTTTGAAATGCAATCGCCTTTCATAAAAAGTTTTGTACCTAAAGTAATTTTTTTACTTTTTTGTTTCCCATTCCCATTGTAATACATTATAAGGTGAGAGAGATGAACTTTACTGATGAGTCAGCAGACTGCTTGACATAAACAGAGAGACATTAAATTTTTTGATGGAGATTCAGTACATTATTTGATGTAAACAGAGAGAGATGAAATTTACTAATGATGAAACAGTACGGTAGTTGACATAAATATTAGGGGAGGATAAAACAGAGAGAGATGACATGTACTCATGAGGCAGATGTGAGATGAAACCTACTAGCAAGACAATGCAGTATACATCATAAACCGCAACTATTCTGGACCTCTCAGGAATGTACTCCAGCGCTCTTGGCATCCGTCTTCAAACCAAGGAGTTTCTCTAACCACCACCGCCATCTGGGTGACCACCAGTAGTTACTCTTTCAAAGACGTGGCCTAAAGTTACTCCATTAAAGTGTGATTAATGTCAAGTACCAACCTTCTCTCTCTCGTCTCTGAAACAAGCGTAGAATCAGATAATTTATATCTTAATTTTTTAATAAAATAAGTATAGTGTCACAAATCATCGGTTCTAAGTCACCGTGAGGGATGTTAGCAGCCTAATTTTATTTTCACCCTCTCCAAGTGAGCGTTCTGCCATAAAACTAAAATTTGAAACTTTGTAAGTACATTTTCACACTGTTTGAGACGTATAGTGTTAGACTCTCCCTCAGTCTCTCTTGTTATTCCAGCCCGATCGATGTTCTATACACTTGAGGAGTATTCTAGTACATTCCGAAGAAGTGCCAACATCTGCATTATTTAGAACTCTGCAGATATAAACGGTCACAAAATATTGTTCATTCCTGGTATGTTTATTGCAAGACAGAGTAAAGTTGATTACGACTGTGAATCACTAATAATGTAACCAAATGTTACTATCTCCTTTTTTGTGTCATGACGTACTCAGCTTTTCGTTTCGCTGCATCTTGATGTAGTTGAAAATCTTTGCACCAGGTATCTCATGAACAGCTGACTTTTAGTACTGCTTTTTCTCGTCATATTAGGTAATTACTTTATTTTTTGAATGTTCGAGATGATTCGCACAATATTTATATCTCCAGATACACCTGGGATAGAGTGTTTCCATTATTTAATTACAAAAAAATGGCTCTGAGCACTATGGGACTTAACATCTGTGGTCATCAATCCCCTAGAACTTAGAACTACTTAAACCTAACTAACCTAAGGACATCACACACATCCACGCCCGAGGCAGGATTCGAACCTGCGACCGTAGCAGTCGCGCAGTTCCGGACTGCGCCTAGAACCGCTAGACCACCGCGGCCGGCCTTATTTAATTACAGCATCTGGAAATGCTGCAACGCCAAGTTGCTTTTCTATCACTCTGTACGAACAATGTCTTAATCATAGCTGTTTGAACCTCCGCATTCAATAAAAATAATGCATGACAAATAACTTGTATTACTGTACTGAAAATATTTCAAATTCGAACCAAGAAAGAACATTCAGATGTATGATACCTATCACAAGGTATACAACGCATCCAGGTGATCGGAGCTAAAATAGCGACATATCTTTGAATCGACATTTGTTAGAGAACTGCATTTGCAACGCGGCTATATCATTACACAATTTGTGTGTTAGATGTTAATCTGAATAACTGACAGATATGCACAACAAACTCAGTACATGCAGAATGAAGATGTGAAAAATCTTGCGTTAAAGAACAAATTTTATTCATCTTTTGTGAAAAGTCTTTCGTAAAAGTATGCCTTTATTTCATGAATTACGCCTACAACTTCTGTTATTGTCTATATTCATAATTATGCCTCAAGGGAAAAAAGTTTCATTTCAGAAAGTTGTAGAGTCATTGGTTGCATAATATATCTCCAATCGACCAACTTTAATCTTCATACAAAACTAAATTTCTGAGATTCCACAAGTTAGAAGCTTTTTGTCAAGTAGAAGATAATATTCCCGTACAATAATGATATACAATTTGCATCGATTTTCTAGATTTCTATGCATTAATAGAGCATAGTCATCTCTTATACGAACGATGAAGAACTGAGAATTGATTATGTTTCGGTTTTTTTTATCAAAAGTATAACATAACTCTGAGTGAGTGGGAGAAATTTGAACAATATGTAAGTATTGTTTCTGTTACACAGAAGTGTTATCGTGGAGGAACTATCATTCTCCATGAACTCTTACTTCATGATCCTCGAAGTATCAGCAGAAAAAGCAAAATTATCCATGTCTCCGTACAACTTCTAATATATTTACTGTGATCGCTTACAG
Organism: Schistocerca nitens; assembly: GCF_023898315.1. Classification (NCBI taxonomy): domain Eukaryota; kingdom Metazoa; phylum Arthropoda; class Insecta; order Orthoptera; family Acrididae; genus Schistocerca; species Schistocerca nitens. The sequence continues at coordinate 564,794,822 of NC_064616.1, forward strand.
GTTCCTGAGATAAAAGGAGCGGCATGAAACTTACAATGTTTTGTGGGAAACGAATGCTAAAATTTCTAGAACATGCTAGTTCTCTCCAGAATGCGGTTATCCGTAAGTATTTCTACTGGAACAATTAATTAAGGTGTCTTATTCTATACACAGAACAAATTTACTTTACTGTTCAAACAGCTCATACCATTAAATTCTATCGGTACTCTGTCCCCAATATGTTACTTTTCTTATTGAATGGGCATCTTCGTCTTTTTCAAATTTTTAGCCAAAGTTTCCGTAACAGACAACTATTTCCACCTACCAAACCTCAATGGAAAGCCTTCGACGTAAATCTCTTTTTTTTATAGTTGGTTGAAGTTCTGTGTGTGTGTGCGGCGCGCGCGGGAGAGAGAGACAGAGAGAGAGAGAGAGAGAGAGAGAGAGAGAGAGAGAGAGAGAGAGTGGGGAGGGGGGAGGGGGGCGCGGGGGGGACGAAAGAGAGACTGCACTTAAATGTTAAGTATAAATCAACAAAACGCTAAGATAACTTTCAAGGAGCCTAAGCCCATTTGCAACAATTTTTTTGTGGGGAACATACATTGGTTTAGCTGCTAATCTTTTTCATCGGTGGTAATGGGAGCACATATTAAAATCCTTAAAGCCTACTGCAGCCTGTATATTATGTTATGTAAACTGCTGTTTGCTATAGTTTTCTTTGAATTTATTGGCTTTCAAAACATACCAGTACAGCCATCTCAACACAGGAAATGATATATTTCAGTTTCTTTTGACAATTCAGAGTATAAATTAGTTTAAAACGTATCCTGGTAAGAAGTTACATAGGATTTACAAAGGAAAGAATCCGAAATGAAACAGAGTTTACATTCCCAGTATACTGAAACGAGTAAATACGACATAAATGTTACACACAGTACGCAGAGGTAGTGTGCTATAAAAATCCTACTGGTAACAAAAAAAGAAATGATAAATCACCGTTGGTACACATTTGTAATATCCCAGTTCAGTTCATTCTAATGACCATACCTTTAAATTAGCAGAAAAAAGTTATGTAAAAATTAATTAAAAAGCTGCAGACAGGGAATTGAATAACTGTGTAGGTCCATAAATAACATTTAGACAGAACATGAGACCTGCATACAAGAACCAGACTTGGGTATTACAGCCACACCAGTATTCAGATACACACAGTACAGGAGGTACATAGACTGAAGAGCCAAAGAACCTGGTACACCAGCCTATTACTGTGTAGGACCACCGCGAGCATGCAGAAGTGCCGCAACACGACAAGGGGGTGGAGATCTCTTCTGAACAGCACGTTGCAAGACATCCCAGATAGGCTCAATAACGTTCATATCTGGGGAGTTTGGTGGTCAGCGGAAGTGTTTAAACTCAGAACAGTGTTCGTGGAGCTACTCTGTAGCAATTCAAGACGTGTGGTGTGTCGCATTGTCCTGCTGGAATAGCCCAAGTCCGTCGAAACGCTCAATGTACATGAATGGAAGCAGGTGATTAGATAGGATGCTTACGCACGTGGCATCTGTCAGAGTCGTATCTAGACGTATGAGGTATCACTCCAAATCCACAAGCCCCACACCACTACAGAGCCTCCCTACTGACATGTAGGTTAAAAAAAAAAAAGCTTCAAATGGCTCTGAACACTATGGGACTTAACATCTGAGGTCATCAGTCCCCTAGAACTTAGAACTACTTAAACCTAACTAACCTAAAGACATCACACACATCCATGCTCGAGGCAGGATTCGAAAATGGTTCAAATGGCTCTGAGCACTATAGGACTTAACTGCTGTGGTCATCAGTCCCCTAGAACTTAGAACTACTTAAACCTAACTAACCTAAGGACAGCACACACATCCATGCCCGAGGCAGGATTCGAACCTGCGACCGTAGCGGTCGCGCGGCTCCAGACTGTAGCGCCTAGAACCGCTCGGCCACTCCGGCCGGCCTGACATGTGGGGTCCATGGATTCATGAGGTTCTCTCCATACCCGTACACGTCTATCCGTTCGATAGAACTTGAAACGTGACTCGTCTGACCAGGCAACATGTTTTCAGTCATAAACAGTCCAATGTCAGTGTTGACGGGCCCAGGCGAGGCGTAAAGGTGTGTGTCGTGCAGTCATCAAGGGTGCACGAGTGGGCCCTCAGCTCCGAAAGCCCATATCGATGATGTTTCGTTGAATGGGTCGCCGCTGACACTTGTTGGTGGCCAGCATTGAAATCTGCAGTAATTTGCGAGAGGGTTGCAGTTCTATCACGTTGAACGATCTCTTTAGTCGTCTTTGGTCCCGGTCTTATAGGATCTTTTTCTGGCTTCAGCGATGTCGGAGATTTGATGTTTTACCGGATTCCTGATATTTACGGTACACTCGTGAAATGGTCGTACGCTATATCGGAGATGCTGTGTCGCAGCGCTCGTGCGCCGACTATAATACCACATTCAAACTCCGACCGCATCGCCGTATTCTGCCTGTTTACATATCTCTGTATTTGAATACGCATGCCTATACCCGCTTCTTTTCCGCTTCAGTGTACATTTATTTGCTGAGCGTTCCATAACCTGCTGATTAGCACGTGGGTATATAGTCAGTTAGTTGTGCTTTGGTCTTCGTCTGACATGCTAATTATCAAAAACATTAGATTAGTAGCGCAAGGTGCTATGTCAGGATGTTGACGAACTTTTACAGTATTTTATATGTTGCTATATTGTTCAATGCTAACAGGGTTTGGAGGCTGCTTGGGAACTGATAACTAAGAGCCCGAAGATTACTTGCAAGTACGTTTATGTGATAGGTTTTCCGAGAACGTCTGTAAGAATATATTGTTTAGACCCCTCTTCCTCTTCGAAAACACATAACCTAGAGGGGTGGCTCCTGAATTGAACCGATAGAGTTGTTTGTTGAATTTCTAATGATTAAATTTCAGCCGTTCTATAACTGTCGTGAACCTCCTGTATAATGTGTCTTATTATACTATGGTACACATGAAATCGTGACATCACTTAGTGCGAAGTGGATGGCTTTGATGTTGGATGTCCTCGACCATTCCTCCCACCAGTTCGATGATAACCGCTTTCTTACCACTGGTATCATATCTGTGAGAGCGAGTTTACCATGTTTAGTAGTTCCATGTGCAGATGCTTGTTTCGCTAGGGCATCTACTTGTTCATTTCTAGGTATCCCGGTGTGGCATTTCATCCATACCATCACGATGTTGCGACAGACGCTCTGCAGCAGAAACACAAAATCTATAGTCGCTGCAACTATGGAGTTGGTACAACTATTATGATGGCTTCTAATCAGTTGCATTGCTGAAGTACTGTCAGAAACTATGACTAATGTGTCTGCTGTGGGTATCTGTGCGAACAGTAGGGCTTCCAGACTTGCAACCAGCTCCGCTGTCGTAATAGTCGAGTGTGAATCCAGCTTTGTCGTTTGTTTCAGGGTAGCCAATAGGCTCTACCAGTGCCGTCGCTAGACTTCGGACACATCTGTATACACAACGCATGCATCGTGATAGTAGACATGAATTCCAGTGACGTTGCGTTAGTTGGATCCTGGTTCTGAAATGTTAAACTGGCCTGTTGTAATGCAGTAGAATAGATCTTTGCTTGTTTATGCGATATATTCCGCACACACAGTAGGATTTTAGTTCAAAAAAATGGTTCAAATGGCTCTGAGCACTATGGGACTTCACATCTGAGGTCATCAGTCCCCTAGAACTTAGAACTAATTAAACCTAACTAACCTAAGGACATCACACACATCCATGCCCGAGGCAGGATTCGAACCTGCGACCGTAGCGGTCGCGCGGTTCCAGACTGAAGCGCCTAGAACCGAATGGCCACTGCGGCCGGCTGGATTTTAGTTCCCAGAATATTTGGTCAAGGGGTCCATATATGTCGAAATGGAGCCGCAGGAGGAATTTCTTGCAGAAGAATATTCGTTGCAACTTCAACAATGTTTCATTCGTTTCAGACAGTAACGCTTTGGTTGGGGTCGACATGAACGCCCCAGCAACCAACTATGCGCATCGCTTTGTACTGCTTAGTGTCGAGTCTTCGGAGAATGACTTCTGACCCTGATCCCGCAGTACATGGGTCCATAATCAAAATAGGTCCATGGTAGGGACCGGCTGTAACAAATCGTTTCCTGGCAGCGACAGTTGGCGAAAGTCGGACGCTTTTGAGGGCGACGTTTCTGTTTCCCGCCCTACAAGGGACGAGAACTATTCTAACGCCGGGAGCAAAGTGGGCAGTCTTTGCTTAATCTAGCTAACGGGTGTGACCTGGCCTAAGCGGGAGATTTCAAAAAGCGTGCGTGTTTCTCACAGAATGGCTGGCATTTCCTAATACCCGTTGGGAACAACCTACTGAAAGTGTCGGCGGACGGCTACTTCACAGTAGTACTAGAAGCGTGAGCAGCAAACGGCCAATCGTAGTGCCTACTTCCTGCTCTGGGGGTTGATTGGCTGTGCCTCCTTTGTGCTCTAGAGGCTGTGTGGCCCAACCGTCGGCACGTGAAATGAGTGTTGCGGAGAGTGGGCACCTCGTGAAATCGAGGGGTCAGTTGAAGGCAGAGGTGGGGTGCAGGAGGCGAGTTGAGCCTTCTGAGGCGGAGGAGGTGGTGTGTAGTATTTCAGAAGTTAGTAGTCAGGATGCAGTAGGGTTTTTCTCTGGTTGTGGAAAGTTCACCAATGTTCGGAAGTGCATTCCCTTTCACTCGTGTGGAAAACATCTTAATCTAATATTGGTTTTCGAGGTGGGTGTTAATATCAGCGAGCGTACACGGATTGCTAAGTAAGAAACCGCCTAAAAAGAGTGGTGAGTTACTGGCTAGCTAGATGATTTTCGTAACGAACGTAGTGGATTTGGCGAAGGATATTAGAAGAAGAAGAAGAAGAAGAAGAAGAAGAAGAAGCAGAAATTGAATTTTGGCCAAACAGAAATTGTAAGTGTGGAGTACACATGTATGTCCTTACCTTCTTTGGCTATAGACTGTAGTACTGAGTTGTCTACAGAAGAGATGGGAGAAACCGGTTGGTGACGGTGTAGTGACTGAATGCGGTGTTTGTTGTCCCATCCAGTGATCGGACTACGAAACTTTTGAAGGTACTCAGGCGGATTCAGTACACTGAGTAGTAGTACAGCGGAAGTGGTTGTTTTAACCATGTAAAGTGGGTCTAAGGGAGGCTGGCGACATTTATTTGTATGTATCGGTTAGGTGAAGCCGGGTCTAGAAATTATCCAGGTCCACCAACAAGCGTTTGGGGGAAGTCTACGGAGCAATCGTCATGTCATTTTTCTCGCGCCCCGCACGGCGCTAAAAGTTAGCGGCAGGACATTACAAAAGACTACAGAAGCTCCGAGACGACAGACAAGGGGAAGGGTTTGACGATATAAAGTCATAGCTGTCCGCCGACCGGGGACCACCATACTACAGTGGTAGTTCTGATGAGATTGCGCGCTTTTTCACAACTAGTAATAAAATGTCGGCTGTGATGAGCCCGTCTTACAAGGGAAATTCCCCATCACAACCCCTTCAGATTTAGTGGTAACATAGTCCAACGGATAGCCCATCAAAAACTGAAAACAGAGCAAACATGAAAACAGGAAGAAGGTGTACTGAACTGTGAAAAAGAAGCAAAATAGAAACAGTGAACGGTCCAAGCTCAAGATGTGCAACATCGAGAGAGTTAGAAGATCCACGGCGTCGTGTCTATATGGTGACGGTGTTGCACTAGAAAGGGGGAGATCCATGTTGAAATCTCCCTCGTGAGCCCCTCCTCCCCCTTTTTTTTCACACAACATAATGAAATGTCCGTCCGGTCGTTGACGGGTTTGTTCCATTTCTGTACTCTTGGCAATTGTCATACTATACATTAGTTACAGAATATGAGTCATGTGATAAGAATCTATTAACGTCGCAAGTAAATGTGACGAAAGTGAGAGCAGAGGAGATGCCGCATAGACCTCTCATAGAAATGAAAACAACAAATAAACGTGTGTGAACTACGTTACAACAGAGGAATTCTAGATTCAAAATTTCAAAAACATTAAAAACATAAGTTTTGATACAGCACAAGAAAACCAGTGTGATTGTGAAAATGATGCATTCATTTGTTGCACCTTAGATGACAAACTACCGTATTTTCATCATTTCTTTTGGAGTAATCACAGTCACATTCATAGGAACACCTAGAATGGGCAAGAAGGCATATCTCACTCACTCACCATACGTACAAGTTACGTGCGTCGATAAGAGATTCCCATCATATGACACACATACTGTCCATAATGCCGTGTATGACACACCATACGTGTTTTACGGTGGAGGATTCAGTTGAATTGTCTCCTTGTCATCAAATCTTTGCGGTTCCCATTCAAGAGCCACTTCCTTTCGGCTGCTAATAGAGTAGTTGTGCGGAATCAAGTTTCATTATAGGTCCCTTGCACCTCTCTGTTGCAAACGGACATTACACCACGACACAGACACAAATCTGAATGCAGCGAACAGACGTGAATGATCGGACGGACAGTTCATAAATTTGTGAAAAAAGTGTGGCACGAGGGAAAGTCGAACTCGGATCTCCCGCTTTGCATTCAAATACTGTGACCACATGTTCACAACGCCATGTCTCTTCTATCTCTCTCGACGTTGCATAACTTGGGCTTGGACCGTTCACTGTTTCTATTTTGTTTCTTTTTTCACAGTCCAGTACACAGTTTTCCTGTTTTCATTCTTGATCTGTGATCAGTTTTTGACGGGCTATCCACTGGACCATCTGAGCGGGCTGCGATGGGGAGTTTCCCTTGTTACTATATCGATATGCATCCCAAGGTATTGTGTTGTTTTCGCAACTGGGAAATTACATTGTCCCAGTTGTATTGTTTAAGGATGTGGAATCCTGTGGCGAGTAAAGATCATTAGAGCAGACTTGCTATTAGAGATTTCGAAGCCAGTTTCGGTACACCACTCATACAGACATATGAGAGTCGTTTGCAGTTTCAGTTGGCAAGATGAAGAGTACTGTCTCGGAATAGATGCATACGCTATCTGCGTATTGCAATATTTTGATGTCACTGGCAATGCGGTCATGAAGGTCTGCAGCATAAAGTTTGAACAATAAGGGAGAGAAGACTGATCACTGTGTGTTCTCTGCTAGCTTCTCTGGATCCCAGTATACTTCCATGTTGCAAAATAATTATCTTCGTATTGCTCAAGAAGCTTAAAATGCTACACACGAGTTGGTTTGTAATCTGAAGTTTCTCTAGCTTTTTCCCAAGACACAAAATGCCGTTGTCGTATGCCTTAGTCAAGTTTATGTCAAGTCTATGAAACCAACTACCATATAATTATTCTGAGAGAAATTTGGCTGTATATCAGTAACTAACTGTAGAAGGATTTCTGTTGTCCATTTCCCTTTTCGAAACCGAAGTTGTTTTTCCGATGGTATTTTGTTTTCACACCACCATTCTAAGAGCCGCTTAATAATACGTTCCATTACCTTCGCCGAACACGATAGTAAGATGATAGGTATATACAAATCGGGTTTATCACATCTTTTTCTCGATACGTGTATGGGGAGGACACGACATGTTTTCATTGTAAGGTGGTAGGCCTATACGAATCGGGTTTATCACTTCTTTTTCTAGATTTGTGGATGGGGAGATTCAAATGGTTCAAATGGCTCTGAGCACTATGGGACTTAATTTCTGAGGTCATCAGTCCCCTAGAACTTAGAACTACTTAAACCTAACTAACCTAAGGACATCACACACATCCATGCCCGAGGCAAGATTCGAACCTGCGACCGTAGCGGCCACGCGGTTCCAGACTGAAGCGCCTAGAACCGCTCGGCCATCCCGGCCGGCGGATGGGGAGGATAGGACATATCTTCAGCGAGTCGATTTTCATCTTTTGAGTCTATGTGCTGTTGTAAACTTTAAGATGCAGCAGTTTCCCTTTCTGTGGGATGTGTCTTAGCATTGCATAGTCCATATAATCCGGGCCTGGGGCACTGTCCTTCCATTGAGAGAGTACAATTGGGGTCTTCCAGCGAAGAGGGTTTGTAATTACACAGTTGTCCTCGTCATATTCCAGACGTCTTCCTAGTCTATTACGTCAGGTGGGGATATCATACACAAGAACGATTCTGAACGTTCGTCGGATGGTGAAAGTGCGTGCTTGGCCACTTTCAGACCGTTTATTATGTTCCTTATTACATTCCAAATCCTGGTTAATTGTGTTTCTTTGCCGTGCAGAAATTTTACCACTTTTTTTCCCTTGAATATTTTCCTTGGCTGCAGCTTGTGCTTTCATAAGGGCAATAAAGTTTGTATCATTAGAGAGAGTTTTGTATTTCCTTAATGCTTCCCTTCGTTCCTTTGGGATTGCTGTCACTTTCTTAATTCCACCAACAGGATGATGGCATATGAGTAGTCAGCTTATGTCCTTTTCGAGGTATTGATACTTCGGCTGCTTCACTGATAAGTGAGACCCTATGGTCTTTTTTGGGATCCTCAGTTTAGATGACAGATTCCAGTTTTTCTTGCAGGAGTATTCCGCATGGGTTCTAGTTAACTTTGTTTGTGTTCCATTTCCGGCTGATTGCGTGTTTGACAATCTCCCTAGGTTATGTCTTTATTATGATCTGAAGTGGCAAGCGATCCGAACAAACGTATCCCATATCACTTCCCGTGTTGTTCCGGTAGACAGTTCAGGAGTTGCTATGCTCAAGCCTAGTGCCTTTGGGACTTCATTTTGTCGGACTATTCGTGTTGGTGAGCCTTCATTTAGTGCTATAAGGTTCCCCGAATCTAGGTCGTTCTCTAGTATTTTTGTTTTTGATTTAGCGTTTCTGCAGTCCCACAGGGGATGGAGACCGTTAATGTCATCTATTAGCAGAAGGACTTTCGCGATGGAATCAATTATTGTTGTTAATTGTTCTTTGGAAAGTCTGTGGTTACGTGCTTTGTACGCTGAGGCCAAATTCAGATGGAGGTCCTTGATCCACATGCGGATACCCACCATTTTCAGTACATCATGCTTAGTGCCATTACTGACAACTGAAAAGTGGATATCTTGTTTTACCAACAATGCTGCACCGCCGCAGCCATCATCTCTATCTTCTGTAATGACGGACTAGCCTAGGAATGCGAACGGTTTGTTCGGTTTTTAGCGAATTTCAGGGTTGGCATAAACGTCTACATTAGTTTAGAGCAGAAAGTGTCGAAGGCAGTCTTTGTTCGCCTTGAGCGACCTTGCGTTCCATTGGGCGATTTTATAGGCCATTTTGGGGGGTAAGGCCGGCCGGTGTGGCCGTGCGGTTCTAGGCGCTTCAGTCTGGAACCGCGTGACAGCTACGGTCGCATGTTCGCATCCTGCATCGGGCATGGATGTGTGTGATGTCCTTAGGTTAGTTAGGTTTAAGTAGTTCTAAGTTCTAGGGGACTGGTGACCACAGATGGTAAGTCCCATAGTGCTCAGAGCCATTTGAGCCATTTTGGGGAGGTAAGGAGTGGGGGGTCAACATATTTTGGATTGACAATTGACATTCGGATGGAATCTGTTTATAGTACTGTAGTGCGCCCATTAGTAGCCTGCTGGTGCGAATATCATTCTTCACAACCATTTTACACTTATGATACTAACGAGGTAGTTCCCAGAATTACCCTTTTAGCTAAGCCTGTTCGTGCAATTGGTCCCGGGAGACAGCGATTTGGTGGGGGTCCTTTATGTTCTATGTAATTTACGTGTTATCGGCCGTGAATCCACTCGAGCCATCGTTCTCGACTTCTGTGGCATTGTCGTCATGCCATGGATTTGATGCTGCTGACTGTAAGTGATGGTGCTGATATTTGCATTGAGCCACTATTGAATAGGAAGCGGGTGGGAATTCCGTAACCTGTCTCGGAATGTTTGGGGGAGAAGTAACTGCACTCGCGTAAGGCTTGTTTTCAAAAAAGTCGCTGCTTTTTGAAAGGTAATATTAGTGAGAGACATAATTTTGTTAATTTTCTTGTGTTTGCGATACAATGGGAAGGTTCGAGTGAGGGCACTGATGACCAGTGCAATGGATACAGGTTGTTCACTGCCCCTCCCACAGGCATTATATCTGTGTGGACCTGCACAGTACGCACATCTTGTGTTACTTCTGCACTGTTTGCTGCAATGATCAAAGCGCAAACGATTATGGCACTGTAAGATGGAGGGTACTTACAACACCACTGGTCGGCGAGCTCCATGAATATATACAATCTGTGACACCTTTGTGATATGAATGTCACTACAAAAACTGGTGACGGCTTTGTTACCTTTTTTATAATTTTACTAAATCGCCTGATGGCAATAACTTCGGAGCAACATGTCATTTCCGCCAGGGAGGTTTCAACACTATTAATGATATCTTGTTTAGTAGTGGTGAACTTCGAAATATAGGCCTCCAAGATTGCTTTGCCTCAGAAAGAATGTTGAATCACGGCATTTGCAGTTAATCCTGACACAGTCTTAATTTTCACACTGCTTTTCCTTGCCGCCGTAATATTCATTATGTTCTTCAATAATAACTCATATCCCTGTCTGATAACTTTGTCTAGCGCCAAAGGGTGGCGCCTGGCTATGTTTCTGTCTGTGCTTTCAACAAATAAGATGAAAGGCCCTTTGTGGGTAGTTCTGTATACGTTAGCAGTGCGGCTTGCATGTTGATGGATGATGGTTCCTTCTTGGGTGGCGTCGACACGTAGCATTTTCTCCATTTTGTCTCGTTGGCCGTCGTCTCCTTACTCCCCCGTGCCGTCAGGTTGGCGTTTCTGGGAGGGCTGCTGGTCTCTTGCTGTATTTGCGTCAACGAGTGGAACATGTTGGTGTGTGTCTTTTTTGTAGGGCGCGATTATTGCGGCCCTAATCACTCCTCTGATGGAAGCATGAATAGCAACAGTACGCACTGCGACACTGTGCGGCTGGTTTTACGAAGTTTGTGGAGCAGAGGGGCTGCAATCATCACCGTCCATGATAGTGACCGCAGCGAAGCAAAGGTTTAAAAGATTTCTGAGAGCCTATGGAAGTTTATCGAATACCGGGATCAATTATTACTGTTTACACTGTGCAAGCACTAGCCCAGTAACAATTGTTCACATAATCGCAGCGCGCTCTTTTGCCTCTCGGAGCGAACGGGTTTGCAGTAGTTCATTTCAACGGTTGTATTTATTTATCTCATAGTAGATAGATACTCTTCCGAACGCCAAGGCTGCAAGGCAATAGTGTTAACATTGGTAACGACACTGCGACCTTACAATGTGGATCATTGCAATTACACTTAAGTTCAGAAAAAAAACACAACAGATTGAACGACTAGAGATAGCACGATCATATTCACAGGACATGTACATTAGTGTGTTCAGCAGAAACGATTAGCATTCCAGTCACCTCGGCAGGCAGTCAAAGGCAGGCGGAGAAGCGGACGACGCGCACGAAACCCATGCGCTAAGAAGCGGCGACGGACTGTCACCCCTGATAGTGTACCATGTGTTACACTGTTCCACTGTTGCAACAAGGCCGAGGAGGACGCAGATCTGTCCTGCAATGCCATTCGGATGAAGAGTCAATCTTCTCGGGGAGGGGGGGAAGGGGGGAGAGGGGGAGGTCTGGGTGGTGCGATCTGACCCATCTCATCGGGTTCTACGGCTTCAGTGAACCATTCTGCACACACCCGTTGCACTGCCAAAACACTTCGTCCCACACGAGCAGCAATTTCCCGGATGGATGCATCACATCCCCTCACTCCAGTAATGCGTCAACTTTCAGACGGTACGTTTCGCGCATACGTCTGCAACGCAACGTGAACGTCGGCTCAAGTCACACTGATCCATTACTTTCGGTTTATAGCGACAACGAGAGTCGCTGATACACTTTACCGGTAGGTGATGTTGCGCCCCGATATCGATGTTGACCTTGAACCCGCCGGCCGACAAGGTTCAAATGCAACTCATTTTTGCACAGCATGCTAATGTACATGTTCTGTGAATATGAACGTCCTATCTCTAGTCGCTCAAGGTGGTGTGTTTTTTCTGAACATGAGTGCACTTTACATTTCGTGTCACATAGATAACTTTTTGTAACAGTTTAGTTCTTGTAATGGCTACTTAAACCCTTTTCTAAATGAAAACGAATGCTATGATGTGTTCATTTTGTTACCGTGCAGTCCAAACCTGTATCCAACATCTGAAGATTAACATTTATACCAACGTTCCATTAACAACTGATTGAAGTTCTCGCACTCATTTTATTCCCATATTTTTATCCCAAGCTTTGCAGTTATTAACACAATTTGCTCACGCAATGTATGCGGGTTTAAAAGATCACTTTACAGAACACATAGCGGCCGGTGTGGCCTAGCGGTTCTAGGCGCTTCAGTCTAGAACCGTGCGACCACTACGGTCTAAGGTTGAAGGTTCGAATCCTGCCTCGGGCATGGATGTGTGTGATGTCCTTAGGTTAGTTAGGTTTAAGTAGTTCTAAGTTCTAGGGGACTGATGACCTCTGATGTTAAGTCCCATAGTTCTCAGAGCCATTTGAACCACTGAACAGTACACACACACACACACACACACACACACACACACACACACACATGTATACATAAAACAAACAAACAATATGCTTTTGGTACACTTATCGGCGTATATCCAATCTTTATATCTTAATCAGTTGTAATGTGTTCATCAGTTAATGCGATTACTCTGTTGTAACTTCAACTGCGTAGCAGGCTCCAGTGCTTCAGTCCTTCATCTCTATTGAAATACACTCACATGGGCGAGAAGCCAGAACATTCAAATGATATGAAATGTGTCAACTAACTCAGAGGCATGCTTCCCACATGTTATACGATAAGAATACCATAAAAATTCGTAAATGGTCAAAATATCAGAATAATGTTTTAATTAATAGTCTACAGAGAGGCGACTATTATTTTGCATATTTAATTATAACTAAAATATGTATTCTTTAAATCTTATCGACAGTGTTTCTTGAAAAGCTCGGTGATCCTATGGCTTCTATCGGCGATCATCTTTCCGAGACTTTCATATGCACTAAACCAGCAGGGTACTCCCATAGAAGCACGTCTGCAAATTCCTTCAATTTATTTTGTCACGAAAACATGCCGATGTTCAAAAAAACGCTAGGAAGACAATCGATAATTTATATCGCAAGTACGTGCATTACACACGCCCATGAAATCAAAGTTTATCTTAACTCATTTCTAAAACTGGTTTTACGGCTTCATTCGATTTTAAAACACTTTACAGTGATACACCAGGATATTTGGTCAACGATGCAAAGTACAAGAGGTCTCCATTGATGTTTTTATCAAATAATTTGGGACTCTCCTTCCGCAAGTGTATCTTCATCATTTTTGCGCTTCACCGTATTTGAAACAAGATGCTATGCTCTACACACTTCACATTTTGTTTATGTCGTTCTAAATTTCCGCACTGATACTGAGAACTCAATGAGCTATTAGTGTTGCGTAACACGTTACGTTGCACCGGTCGAGGTGGCGTAGTAGTAGGACACACATCCGGGAAGAGGCCGGTTCACATCACAGTACTGTCCTGATTAAGATTTTCAGTTGTTTCCCTAAATAGCCTGATGAAAATGAGTGATCTTCCCTTTAAATTCGTCACGGCCTCGGGTATGGGTGTGTGTGTTGTCCATAGCGTAAGTTTAAGTTAGATTAAATAGTGTGTAGGGTTAGAGATCGATGACCTCAGCAGTATGGTCCCATAAGACCCTACCACAAAATTTCCAAATTTTCGTCACGGCCCATTTCCTTCCTGTCTGAGTTTGTGCACCGTCTAATGAGCTGGTCTTCTACATCTACGACTACACACTCCGCAAGCCACAGTGCGGTGCGTGGCGAAGGGTACCCTGTACCACAAGTAATCGTTTCCTTTCCTGTTGCACTCAGAGATAGAGAGAGGGAGAAACGACTATCTACATGCCTGCGTATGAGCCCTGATATCTCGTATGTCATCTTCACGGTCCCTACGCGAATTGTATGTTGACGGCAGTAGAATCGTTTTACAAACAGCTTGAAATGCCGGTTCTCTAAACTTCCTCAGTAGTTTTCTTAGAAATGAATGTCTTCTTGGCTCTAGGGATTCACACTTGACCTTCCGAAGCATATCCGTAACAATTGCATGCTGATCGAAACCTGCCTCTGAAATGCTTCGATGTCTACTTTCAATCCGACCTTGTGCGAATCCCAAACACTAGAGCAGTACTCAAGAATAGGTTGTACTAGCGTTTTATATGCGGTCCTCTTTACAAATGAACCACACTTTCCTAAAATTCTCCCAATAAACCGAAATCGACCATCCGGCTTCCTTACCACAATCCTCATGTGCTCGTTCCATTTCATATCGTTCGCAACGTTACACCCAGATATTTAACCGACGTGACTGTGGTAAGCAGGACACTACTAATGCTGTACGGGTTTGTTTTTCCTACTCATCCGCATTAACTTCCATTTTTCTACATTAAGAGCCAGCTCCCATTCATCACACCAACTAGAATTTTTGCCTAGGCCATCTTGTAGCAACCTACAGCCACTTATCTTAGACACCTTCCTGTACATCACAGGATTATCAGCGAACAACCGCAGATTGCTGCCCACCGTGTCCGCCAGATGATTTATGAATATAGGAAACAGCAACGGGGCGCTCCTGATATTCCCCCGTCTCCGATGAACACTCGCCGTCGAGGACAACATACTGTGTTCTATTACTTAACAAGTATTCGATCCAGTCACATATTTGGGAGCCCATTCCGTATGAACATACCTTCTTTAACAGTCTGCGGTGGGGTGCCGTGTCGAACGCTTTTCGGAAATCTAGAAATATGGAATCAGCCTGTTGTTCTTCATCCATAGTTCTCAGTATATCATATGAGAACAGAACAAGCTGGGTTTCGCAAGAGCGATGTTTCCTAAAGCCACGCTCATTCATTCATAGGCATGAACTTTCCGACATCCAGAAAATTCATTATATTTGAACTCAGAATATGCTCTAGAATTCTGCAGTAAACCGATGTTAAGGATATTCGTCTGTAATTCTTCGGGTCCGTTCTTATACCTTCCTTACATACAGGTGTCACCTGTGGTTTTTTTCCAGTCGCTTGGCACTTCGCGCTGGTCGAGAGATTCACGACAAATGCAAACTAAGAAAGGGGCCAATGACGTAGAGTACTCTTTGTAAAACCGAATTGAGATTCCATTCGGACCTGGCGATTTGTTTTCAGCTCTTTCAGTTGTTTCTCTACGCCATGGATGCCTATTGCTATGTCATCCATAACCGGACTCTGTGCGATTGTTAAACGACGGTACGTTTGTACGAATCTCTTGCGTGAACGATTTCTTAAAAGTGGAATTTAAAACTTAGGTCTTCCTTTCGCTATCTTCTACTGCCAAATCAGACACGCCACCGAGTGACTGCATGGAAGCCTTAGACTCGCTTAGCGATTATACGTAGGAGCAGAATTGTTTCGGGTTCTCCGCCAGATCTTTAGCCAAGGTGTGACGGTGGTAGCTGTTGTATGCTTCGCGCATAGATCTTCTCACAGACGCACGAATCTCTACTACTCTTTGCCTGTCGTCATTTGCGCGTCCTCTTTTGAACCGGGAGAGCAACAGCCTTTGCTTTCACAGCATTTTCCGAATTTTGTTATTAAACCACGGTGGGTCTCTTCCGTCCTTAATCCACTTACTAGGCACATATTGTCTAGAGCACGATGTACAATCTGTTTTAACTTTGCCCATAATTCCTCTATAGCCATCATTCTGGAACTACACTACTGGCCATTAAAATTGCTGCACCACGAAGATGACGTGCTACAGACGCGAAATTTAAGCGACAGGAAGAAGATGCTTTGATATGCAAATGATTAGCTTCTCAGAGCATTCACACAAGGTTGGTGCCGGTGGCGACACCTACAACGTGTTGACATGAGGAAAGTTTCCAACCGATTTCTCATACACAAACAGCAGTTGACCGGCGTTGCCTGGTGAAACGTTGTTGTGGTGCCTCATGTGAGGAGGAGAAATGCGTACCATCACGTTTCCGAGTTTGATAAAGTTCGGACTGTAGCCTATCGCGACTGCGGTTTATCGTATCGCGACAATGCTGCTCGCGTTGGTCGAGATCCAATGACTGTTTGCAGAATATGGAATAGGTGGGTTCAGGAGGGTAATACGGAACGCCGGATCCCAACGGCCTCGTATCACTAGAAGTCGAGATGACAGGCATCTTATCCGCATGGCTGTAACGGATCGTGCAGCCACGTTCGGTCCCTGAGTCAACAGATGGGGACGTTTGCAAGACAACAACCATCTGCACGAACAGTTCGACGATGTTTGCAGGCCGGCCGAAGTGGCCGTGCGGTTAAAGGCGCTGCAGTCTGGAACCGCAAGACCGCTACGGTCGCAGGTTCGAATCCTGCCTCGGGCATGGATGTTTGTGATGTCCTTAGGTTAGTTAGGTTTAACTAGTTCTAAGTTCTAGGGGACTAATGACCTCAGCAGTTGAGTCCCATAGTGCTCAGAGCCATTTGATGTTTGCAGCAGCATGGACTATCAGCTCGGAGACATCAGAGACAGGAGCGCCTGCGATGGTGAACTCAACGGCGAACTTGAGCGCACGAATGGCAGAACGTCATTTTTTCGGATGAGTCCAGGTTCTGTTTACAGCATCATGATGGTCGCATCCGTGTTTGGCGACATCACGGTGAACGGACAGTCGAAGCGTGTATTCGTCATCGCCATACTGGCGTATCACCCGGCGTGATGGTATGGGGTGCCATTGGTTACACGTCTCGGTCACCTCTTGTTCGCATTGACGGCACTTTGAACAGTGGACGCTACATTTCAGATGTGTTACGACCGTTGCTCTACCACTCATTCGATCCCTGCGAAACCTCTTCATTTCAGCATGATAATGGACGACCGCATGTTGCAGGTCCTGTACGGGCCTTTCTGGATACAGAAAATGTTCGACTGCTGTCCTGTCCAGCATATTCTCCAGATCTCTCACCAATTGAAAACGTCTGGTCAATGATGGCCGAGCAACTGGCTCGTCACAATACGCCAGTCACTACTCTTGATGAACTGTGATACCGTGTTGAAGCTGTATGGGCAGCTGTACCTGTACACGCCATCCGAGCTCTGTTTGACTCAATGCCCAGGCGTATCAAGGCCGTTAATACGGCCAGAGGTTCGGCCAAAGTGGCCGTGCGGTTAAAGGCGCTGCAGTCTGGAACCGAAAGACCGCTACGGTCGCAGGTTCGAATCCTGCCTCGGGCATGGATGTTTGTGATGTCCTTAGGTTAGTTAGGCTTAACTAGTTTTAAGTTCTAGGGGACTAATGACCTCAGCAGTTGAGTCCCATAGTGCTCAGAGCCATTTGAACCATTTGAACCACGGCCAGAGGTGGTTGTTCTGGGTACTGATTTCTCAGGATCTATGCACCCAAATTGTGTGAAAATGTAATCACATGTCAGTTCTAGTATAATATATTTGTCCAATGAATACCCATTTATCATCTGCTTTTCTTCTTGGTGGAGCAATTTTAATGGCCAGTAGTGTAAATGATTGTAGGTCATTGTCTATGTGAGATGCTAACAATTGATTATCTGCTCTTGCTAAGAGAAACACTCTCTTATCCCTCTTGGCTGATTTATTAACTTTCGTAACCATTGTAGCTATGATGACATCATGATCACTAATCCCCGTCTGTATACTGACACCACCGATAAAGTCCGTCTGTTTGTAGCTACAAGGCCCGAGAAACTTCCATTGCGTGTTGGTGCCGAACTATCTGCTCACGACAGTCCTCGGAAAACATGTTCAAAAATACCTCACAAGACTGTATGTCTGTACCCCTGCAATGAGTCCATACGCGTCCCAGTCTATACTCGATAGGTCAAAGTCACGACCAACTAGTATTTCACGATCTGGGTATTTTTGCACAGCTGACCATAGACTTCCTTTGAGTGACTCTAGAACTGTCAGAGAGGAGTCGGATGGTCGGTAAAAACATCCAACAATTACCTTGGCTTCACATAGACCTGTTACGCGCGACCAAATAACTTCTCTATCACACTCAGTTTCAACCTCAGTAGACAAAATTTTTGTCCACTACAAAGAACACACCCCTTCCTACGGCTTCTAATCTGTCTTCCCGGGAAACATTTCAAAACTCGCTAAATATCTCAGAGCTTTTACTTCGCTTTTAGCTAGCTCTCAGTACCAAGAATAATTTGAGGTTGGGAACATTCCTTGAGGGCAGTAAATTCGGGAATTTTGCTAAGAATACTTCGACAATTTACTGATAAAATTATTACATTCGAACTGTTATTACTCTGAACACAGTCTGATTTCCCTCTATGCGTGGCGACTGGCGAGTGTTCATGAGAGTACGCCAGACTCCCGCCACACTCGGTTCGCGCCAGAATAACGTTCACTGCTCTGTGCTGGTTTGTAGTGTCTCTAACACGTCCTTGTGCATAAATGGCGGCTTTGTTCGGCTTCTCCGTCACAGAAAAACAAAACGCAAATAGTTATATTGTTCAGAAATGGAAATGATCGTTGGCCGGGAGGCTCCTATTCGGGGGAGTTCGGGCGCCGTATTGCAAGTCCTTTTTAGTTGACGCCACTTCGATGACTTGCGTGTCAATGATGATGATGAAAGACACACATCACCCAGTCCCCTGCCGGGAATCAAACCCGAGCCTCTAGGCGCTCAGTCAGGAACCGCGCGACTGCTACGGTCGCAGGTTCGAATCCTGCCTCGGGCATGGATGTATGTGATGTCCTTAGGTTAGTTAGGTTTAAGTAGTTCTAAGTTCTAGGGGACTTATGACCACAGATGTTGAGTCCCATAGTGCTCAGAGCCATTTTTGAACCCGAGCCCCCTGCGTGGTAGGCGACAACGCTACCGCTACGCTACGAAGGCGGACCGAATAATATTTACACTATGTTTTGATCAGACGAGACTACAATGGTCCCACAAGTGTGGGTTCTTTTGTTGCTATGGGAGAAGGCTCCCCACACTACAACCCGTGAAATGTTAGTTCACTTTATTACGTAAAAGAATAAAAGATTTACTCAATCGTGACACACTTCTTTGCCTCAGCAGTACTAGATAATTTATAACCGCCATGGACTATCAAAGAGTCGGCAGTTGTGGCCGAGCGGTTCTAGGCGCTTCAGTCCGGAACCACGCGGCTGCTGCCGTTGTAGGTTCGAATCCTGCCTCGGGCATGGATGTGTCTGATGTCCTTAGGTTAGTTAGGTTTAAGTAGTTCTAAGTCTAGGGGACTGATGACCTCAGATGTTAAATCCCATAGTGCTTAGAGCCATTTGAACCATTTGACTATCAAAGCATCACTTGATGCACTATATAACAAACTTTTTGTTTGAGGTACAGCCTTCATCATTAACAACACTACAAGTTCATCTGAAAGTTTAACCAATCATTGCTGCTAGACGATAGTGTTGACTACAGCAGCAGAGGTCTCCATTCACTGAGCTCTTACATGCTCGCCGGCCGCGGTGGTCTCGTGGTTCTAGGCGCCCAGTCCGGAACATGTGCGACTGCTACGGTCGCAGGTTCGAATCCTGCCTCGGGCATGGATGTGTGTGATGTCCTTAGGTTAGTTAGGTTTAAGTAGTTCTAAGTTCTAGGGGACTAATGACCACAGCAGTTGAGTCCCATAGTGCTCAGAGCCATTTGAACCATGCTCACTGTCAGGGCACTGCAATAGCTGAGAGGAAGGCATGATCTTCTGGGGTGCCTCTCATACATCTTTGTGGATTGTAGCGAGCTCTTGCTAATGTCTGTGGTATCGATTCGCGTTGCCAACTTTGTTGTGGCATCAAGGTCTCTGGACGATACCACACACTATTTGTAAACAGGTAGCATACATGACTTTCCCTACCTACTACTGTAGAAATGATGTGGCAAGGAGATACACATTTGGTGACCGGAATATAACAAAGCGAGTGCCCCCATCATGTCTTTCCATGAACAGCGCGCGTCTCTTCACACCTTATGATAGGTTTCTATTTTCTTATACTGAAAATATTAGGGGACCTTCAACTATACCTTGAGGTGCATCGACATTATCTTAATCTCTGATCAAGAATCACAGTCCAATGTAGCGTAAACGTCTCACACTCTCGGTTAAATTTTGAACCAATCGCATACTTGGTAAGCCTCTAAGAAGACATAATCATTGAGGAGGAGGGAGACGATGGGGATTGCGTTTTAAAAACCTGTAGACGATGAGGTCGTTAGAGGCACAGCACATGCTGGGATCGGTTAAGAAAGGGGAATGAACCATCTAGGCATTTGACTGAAGAGATTTGGTTAAAACAAGGGAAAAGAAAATCTGGATGGCCGTATGGCTCTGAGCACTATGGGACTTAACATCTATGGTCATCAGTCCCCTAGAACTTAGAACTACTTAAACCTAACTAACCTAAGGACATCACACACATCCATGTCCGAGGCAGGATTCGAACCTGCGACCGTAGCAGTCGCGCGGCTCCGGACTGAGCGCCTAGAACGCTAGACCACCGCGGCCGGCGATGGCCGTATGGGAATACGAACATCCGTCCTCCCATATATGTGTCCACTGCACCACTTAGTTCGGTTTTTCATCAATGGCAGTCATTATAGACGAGTTTCTAGTCAGGAATATGGGTAAAGGAGACTGAATGCACCAAAGGACAGCTGCTAGACGCAATAGTGCCACATGGATGGTATTGACACCATAAAGCTGAGAGCTGGCCAGCGAGACGATATGAGCTGTGAACGTGACAGATGTTGGAAGGGGCGTGCTGCGACGTGGGATATAATTTCTCGGCGGCGCGCCGGCAGTCAGAGAAACGTCCCGTATACGCACAATAAAGCATCGCTGGAAACAATAAGTTTGAGAGTGTCAGGCTGGGCGCGCTGCATAGCAACTGGCTAGAGAGCGCCGCAGCATACAAAGCGCCACAGGCCCGACACGACAGTGCTGCATCACAACTGCGCCGCGCACAGCCCTGAAGCTCCCCAAATCATCCGCTGCACGCTGCCAGCCTAAGCCGGCGTCAAAATTTCTCGACATGCCGAGCGAAGATCGTGATTTATACAAGGTGGGAAAAACAGCCTGATCATACTGTAAGACAGGTTAGGTGACGCCCAATCGAGAACAATACACCAAATAAACGCAGGTCGCAATTGCACCGTTGTGAAGCTACGAACATTAAACGGCAGCCAACCACAACTATATCGCGCTGATGTGTGCATTTGAACTAATCTGTCCCAGCTAATAAATACTTTTGATGCTAAAAAGCTCAGTTAGTAATTAAATGAGCTGAAGTTAATGGTTTCAGCTCAACTGTCAAAACTAGGCAAACTTTAAATACCTATCCATGGCTGGTTATGTTAGACCCGAATTTCCTGTTATCTTTACTGCGTACAGCATGACTCGACGATAGAACTCACGTCCGTTAACAAACCGGTAACATCAAGGGAACTACAAATGCACTTGCCCTGACCAAATCCGCACCTCACTCTTAAACACCCTCCCCTCACTGCCGTAACATACCTAACAAGCGTCTGCAGCCCTTGTTTCAAACTAACTTACTTCCCTTCAGCGTGGAAAGTTGCGAAGGTCATCATCCTTTCGAAACCCAACAAAAACCTTCTGCTTCCCGAAAGTCACAGGCCCATCTCCTTACTAACAAGTGTCAGTAAAATATTGCAACTAATAATCCTAGCACCCCTAAGCCTATTCCTCATTGAAAACAATATCTTTATGACTGAACAGTTCGTTGCCCAGAGCGTCTAATCCGAATTATTGATTCTTTTCTTACTGGACATCATTGTTTCGTAAAAAATGAATACAATCTAAACAGACACTACCGACTGCGGTAGGAGTACCACAACGCTCGGTCTTAGGTCTCGTTCTGTACAGTATTTACACTAAAGCCATAGCTAAGCACTTTATGCTGACGATACGACTATTTATAAAAGTTGTCGCAACCTCCTGTTCATTCACAGAAAACTTCAAAAATATCTCGATAAAATTACACGATGACGTAATATGTGGAAAGTTAAGAGAAGTCCTAGCAAGTGCCAGGTAATACACTTCACGACCAAACTCAAACTCCCCTACTGTCAACTCGCCACTGACGGTCGAGATTTGCCTGTTGCATACTTAAGTGGCGCCTCACGTGACACAAACATATAACAAAAGCCATAAATAACGATTGGGCATTCCTACCTCGATTGTACCCTCTCTTGAAGGCTGAAGGATTGACTATAAACTGCGAACTACTCCTCTGGCACCAGCTCGCACTTCCAGTCATCTCGGAAGTGTTGTCTGGGACCCCAGGCACCCCCTCATTCGCTTACAACGCCCCCAAAACAAAACTTTCCGCATCATTTCAAGTGCTGACAGAGACATCCTGAACACACACATAGGATATTTACTAGGCCAAACCACTATTTACACAATATTCAGGATAAGTCAATAAAATTTCACGAAAACACAAACTTCGTCCCACTTTCTCATAGAAACTTATCACTACTGCTCTAAATTAACACTTACCCGCCACTTTAAGTAGAAGTGACACAAAAACACTAAACACAAACACCTGCTCTAGAAACACAACAGCTCAACCGAACCCCCATTTTCATGAACCGTTAGGGCATTCTGAAGTCAGACAGGAACATTCCTTTGGCACTTCAAAACTCAAACCCCACACATTGCCTTCTCGTAGCTCGACTGTTAAACCAACTACGTGAAAAATATCATAATGACATTAATCTGTGATACTTATAAGCTTTATTGGAAAACCAGCACTACAGAATGATAGTCGACATGTGAAGGCCGAAATTTTTTGAAATTTTCACTAGTGTACTGATATCGTCAATGAACTTTTGTTATAACAAGTACAGTAGATCGACAAGTGTGTGTCAAGGCATTGGTAAAAAGGAAAGCATAAATTAAATTCTAAACACTCATTTTTTCCTCAAATCGCATTTTCTTATGGCTAAGACTCGAAATTTCCTGCCCCCAGCAACCCTACAAATTTGACATAGTCGAAGAGATGATTCGTTCACCCTATCGAAAATTTCCTGGCAAGTTTCGATTATTGTTGCAGCTTAGTCGGATATAACTGCACTACTAGACTCAAAATCGTTCCGTTACCGACGAACGTCTGCGGTCGCTGCTTATTGGCTATCATTTAACAGTCGTAGCTCCACTGCGGTGCATTTCCAATCTATGGTTATGTGCTGAATGTTGATCGATTCGAAATTCCCTATCCTACTCTCACACCATTACGTTATTTTTCTCCGCCCTTTGGACAGAAAAACATTTCATTTCTCGCCGTAGTCCAGTTTCAGGTAGATTTCATCCCAGAAGTGAGGTTGCTAGAGGTCTGTAAAGAGCTTACAAGAGGTTCCATTAAATCCTCATTGGACTTAAAAGATTTTTCAGCAACATATCTCTTTAGGTGTGGGAACAATAGAACACAAAGAATGCCAAATCTGGAGATTCGACTCAATAATGCCGCCCTTGGATTCATTGGGCCAATCTTAAGGTAACGTAATTCATCCACGGAATAAGCACTTATTCGACACAGGGTGGTGTGTTGTTCATCAACCGGGGACGCTTACCAAGTTGGATTAATAGAAGAGATAGATAAGAACGAAAAAGGGCGGCACATTTCTTTGCACGATCATTTATTCGGCGCGAGAGCGTTGCTGATATGCTGAAATAACTCCAGTAGCAGACGCTATACGATGGGTGTTGCACGTCACGGAGAAGAGCATTTGGCTTGTGATTCAATTCTCTTAAATGTTCTGCAAAGGTTGAGTAGCTCTTCAGAAACTTCCAGTCTCTGATATGTTATTTGTATGGAATGTTGAATGTTCTGCTGGTTTGTCCTACAGAACATACCTTGCCCCATACAAAGAACATATCAGAGCCTGGAAGTATGTTCCAACATTTTGTAGAAAATAAGAGAGAGAAACATCAAAATAGATTAAATAATGAAAGACACATGTTAACTTTCCAAGAAAATTTCGACATATGCAACACAAAGGCAGGAAAGAAACTACTACTATGCGTTATTGCTTGACACTTCATTCAGTGGTCAATTTTTTTTTAAATACAGGTGTTAAAACTATTAAACTGAAACTGGATGAAATATACAATGGTACGGTATAGCTGCACTTGTTCAGGTCACTTATAAATCCACACAACCGGTTACGCAACTTTTGAGTTGCATCTTCTGGTGCAAATACGAGAAGCCGGCCGGAGTGGCCGAGCGGTTCTAGGCGATACAGTCTGGAACTGCGCGACCGCTGCGGTCGCAGGTTCGAATCCTGCCTCGGGCATGGATGTGTGTCATGTCCTTAGGTTAGTTAGGTTTAAGTAGTTCTAAGTTCTAGGGGACTGATGACCACAGCAGTTAAGTCCCATAGTGCTCAGAGCTATCTGAACCATTTTTTTGCAAATATAAATGCTATGTCCCGGACGGCAGCTACAGTATTTGCTTCGACAACACACAGGACATTCGTACGTTAGGTGGTCAGCTGCTGTGTTGGTGGTAAATAAACGCGAGCGTGTCGACTTTTATCGCTACAGGACCTAGTACTTCCCTGAATAACATCTATGAGGGGCATTTTGTCGCTTGACGTAGGCCCACTAGAGCATAATTTAATCGGAAAAGTGTATAGTTCGCGACTTAACACAGACATAACTTTCATCATTAAAAATGGTCTCATTATCAACTGATAATGGTATTTTATCAGTTTATAGTGCCTGAAAGCTTTACCTAGCCACGCGAATTGTTACTCTGCGGCATTCTGTAACATGTGAGATAGTATTTATATTTGCAGCAGAAGACGCAATTCTAAAGTTGCGAAAACGCTTATGTGGGATTTTAAGTGACCTGAGCAAATACAGCTACAGCGGACCATTGGACGTTTCATTCAATTTCATTTTAATAGTTTTTAAGACCTGTATTTTTTAAAAAACTTTTTATTATATGAAGTGTCAAGCAGTCATGTATAACTACAGGTACTTTAGCTGTAAGAATGAAATTTTCACTCTGCAGCGTAGTGTGCACCGATATGAAACTTCCTGGCAGATTGAAACTGTGTGCCGCAGCGAGACTCGAACTCGGGACCTTTACCTTCCACGGGCAAGAGCTCTACCAACTGAGCTCCCCACCCAAGAGTTGCGACTCGTCCTCACACCTCTACTTCCGCCAGTATCTCGTCTCCTACCTTCCAAACTTCACAGAAGCTCTCCTGCGAACCATGCGAAACTAGCACTCCTGGAAAAAAGGATACTGCGGAGACATGGCTTAGCCACAGCCTGGTC
The DNA here is from genome assembly GCF_023898315.1 of Schistocerca nitens. Taxonomy (NCBI): domain Eukaryota; kingdom Metazoa; phylum Arthropoda; class Insecta; order Orthoptera; family Acrididae; genus Schistocerca; species Schistocerca nitens. The sequence goes on from NC_064616.1 coordinate 564,820,284, forward strand.
GAAGTAGAGATGTGATGACGGGTCGTGAGTCGTGCTTGGATTGCTTAGTTGAACGCCGGTACGGTAGCTCAGAGGGTTAGATGTAAATTAAATGCAAGGCTCTTCTTATACGGAGCACTATTCAGCTGTGTCACGATTACCCAGACAGCGCGCTCCATATGGCCCTACGGACGTATACATCTGCTAATATGGCAATACCGATAAACCTGGGGGAAACCCACTACAAAGCCAACCACATCCGAATGTTTCTGCTCGAAGTTAGTTACCTCCGAGCGAAACTGAGCGCCGGCCGAAGTGGCCGTGCGGTTAAAGGCGCTGCAGTCTGGAACCGCAAGACCGCTACGGTCGCAGGTTCGAATCCTGCCTCGGGCATGGATGTTTGTGATGTCCTTAGGTTAGTTAGGTTTAACTAGTTCTAAGTTCTAGGGGACTAATGACCACAGCAGTTGAGTCCCATAGTGCTCAGAGCCATTTGAACCATTTGAAACTGAGCGCACCACTACAGGACTTTACAACCGCCCAACTATACCGGATAATGAATACTGGTGGAAGAGTAAACCGCATGGAAACGAAATATCCCCTACGCGATTGGGCTCAAATCTGGAAGAACATCCACAGCAAAGTGCTCGGAACAAATATCAGATCAACGTGGTATAAAGTAGTTAATGAGACCATACCTACGAAATAAAAATTACACAGAATACGATTGTCGGCACCTGACAGATGTGGGGAGTGTGCCCTCATAGGCAACTTACAACTGCGGAGAAAATAAATTGGTCTGGGAATGGTGCAGATTGAACCTTGCCTCTATCTGCAGGACAGCTAGACAGACAATCTCCATCACATCGGTGTTGCAACCTGATGGCACTTACTACCCCATCACGAAGAAAAATATATGGACATGGCTGACAGGACATACTCTGCATTACCTAATTCAAGCAGAAGATGCGCCATCTTACCAGGGCTACAGAGTATATTTAGCCACACAAGCACAACTGCTGACGAAGGATGACAAATACAGACAAAAGTTCGTAAACTATATACCAGCATTGAGAATAACGACACTATGAACGACAAAGACGATGAAAAAAAACGAACAAGCAACGACGAAGTAGATGTATGCACTGCGTCCGACTGTTAATAACGTTGATGGCAGTGTGTTATGTATCTTTCTTCTTTTTTTCACGTTCATATACTCCACATCACAACCAGTGTGTGGCGTCCGGCAGTTGGGCACTCAGTGCTAAGAGATGACAACTGCTGACATAGGAGATAACATACAAATGGGGAAAAAGAAACGAGACCAAGCATATGCTTGGGGTATACCATAATAGGCAAACCTCGAGAATACGAACGTTGAGTGTCGTCAATAAGCCGAGATCTCTCACACAAAGAATAGTGGAAACAAACAATTAAAAAAACCTTTTTTGTATATTAAAAAAGTTTAAAAAACAAAAAAGAAAAAGAAAAAACAAAAAACAAGATGAAAATAAAACTTTTGCAGCAAAGAGTCATTGACAGGAATGAAACGTTCCCTTTGCTGCAGAAGCAACGCACCTTGAAATTTCCACTGCAGTGACAACACTGTTTCTTTTCTTGATGCAGAAGTAAAAAAAATTAAATAAAATAAAAAAGAAAAGAAAAAAGCAAGGAAAAAAGGAGAAAAAAATAAAAAAGAGTGCTCGGTCAGAGGGTTTGTCGCCCTCTGTAATAAAAAAAACTGAGTTAATGGGTCAACGATAAACTTGAACTAGCGTCACTGGACGTCCGCCCGACGAAATACAACGAGCATTAACAAACAAAATGAGATCAAAAAAAAAAAAAAAAAAAAGAAACAAAGTTCGTAGAGCACTTTCTCGCGAAAGGGAAAGGTCCCGACTTCGAGTCTTGGTCCGGCACAAAATTTTAATTTACCAGGAAGTTTCATATTTTAGCTTTGACTGCCCGAGTTTTTAAATTATCTTTACTACTATATGGCCAAGTAAATATGACAAACAGCTCATTGTTTACACTAATTTATTATGTAATAGACAAACATTCCAACAGATGATCACTAATTCCAATTCTCTCCTAAAGAAAGAAAAAGAGTGTATATATATATATATATATATATATATATATATATATGTGTGTGTGTGTGTGTGTGTGTGTGTGTGTGTGTGTGTGTGTGTGTGTGTGCGCGCGCGCGCGCGCGCACACACACACACACACACACACACACACACACACACACACACACACACACACACACACACATATCGGAAAAGTTACCGTCACAATCAAAAACAAATGACGCCCTAGACACTAAAGGTGGCAGCTGAAATGTTATGTTCCGAAATAACAGCGATTAATGGCCTACTCGAAAAACAGAAGACTTTCAACTGGTTTTCAAAATCTGTAAAAACTGCATGTTTTCCAAATAATGAATTAGATGCGGTTTTAAATCTAAATCCAATATAAAACAACGGAAAAATCTTATAATATTTCAGGACACGCGCGTAAGATGCTACATCTACATCGATACTCTGCAAATCACATTTAAGTGTGTGGCAGAGGGTTCATCGAACTATCTTCACAATTCTCTATTATTCCAATTTCGCATAGCGCGCAGAAAGGACGAACACCTATATCTTTCCGTACGAGCTCTCATTTCCCTTATTTTATCTTGGTGATCGTTTCTCCCTAAGTAGGTCGGTGTCAACAAAATATTTTCACATTCGGAGGAGAACGTTGGTGATTGGAATTTCATGAGAAGATTCCGTCGCAACGAAAAACGCCTTTCTTTTAATGATGGCCAGCGCAAATCCTGTATCATTCCAGTGCCACTCTCTCCCATATTTCGCGATAATACAAAACGTGCTGCCCTTCTTTGAACTTTTTCGATGTACTCCGTCAGTCCTATCTGGTAAGGCTCCCACACCGCGTAGCAGTATTCTAAAAGAGGACGGACAAGCGTAATGTAGGCAGCCTCCTTAGTAGATCTGTTATATTTTCTTAGTGTCCTGCCAGTAAAACGCAGACTTTAGTTAGCCTTCCCCCCAACATTTTCTATGTGTTCTTTTCAATTTAAGTTGTTCGTAACTGTAATTCCTAGGTATTTAGATGAATTTACGGCCTTTAGACTTGACTGATTTATCGTGTAACCGAAGTTTAACGAATCCCTTTTAGCACTCATGTGGATGACCTCACACTATTCGGTAGTTAGGGTCAACTGCCAATTTTCGCATCATTCAGATATCTTTTCTAAATCGTTTTGCAATTTGTTTTGATCTTCTGGTGACTTTACAAGACGGTAAATGACAGCATCATCTGCAAACAATCTAAGACGGCTACTCAGATTGTCTCCTATGCCGTTAACATAGATCAGGAACAATAGAGGGCCTATAACACTTCCTTGGGGAACGCCGGATATTATTTCCGTTTTGGTTCAAATGGCTCTGAGCACTATGGGACTTAACATCTTTGGTCATCAGTCCCCTAGAACTTAGAACTACTTAAACCTAACTAACCTAAGGACAGCACATAACACCCAGTCATCACGAGGCAGAGAAAATCCCTGACCCCGCCGGGAATCGAACCCGGGAACCCGGGCGTGGTCCTCCGTTTTAGTCTATGACCTTCCGTCTATTACTACGAACTGTGATCTTCCTGACAGGAAATCACGAATCTAGTCGCACAACTGAGGCGATACTCCGTAGGCACGCAGTTTGGTTAGAAGATGCTTGTGAGGAATGGTTTCGAACGCCTTCTGGAAATCTAAAAATATGGAATCAATTTGACATCCCTTATCGATAGCACTTATTACTTCATGAGTATAAAGGGCTAGTTGTGTTTCACAAAGGTCTGCAAACAACCTAAGACAGCTGCTCAGATTGTCTCCCAAATCGTTTATATAGATAAGGAATGCCTTCTTAAAAAGCCGAAATTCGTCTGGGTGCATAGACAAATTAAAGAAATTCATGTGCAGCATGCAAAACAATATTTCCTTGTAAACTGCTGCAATTTCTAAAGGAAGGAAAGAAGACTAGGTTTAACGTCCCATCGATATCGAAGTGATTAGAGACGGAGTACAAGTTCGGATTGCGTCGAGGATGGGGAAGGGAATCGGGCGTGCCCTTGCAAAGAAACAAAAACGGCGTTTGCCTGCAACGATTTAAGGAAATCACGAAAAACCTACATCTCGATAGCCGGAAGCGGGTTTGAACCGTCGTCCTCCCGACTGCAAGCCTAGTGTGCTAACCACTGCGCCACATCGCTCGGTTGCAGTTTTTACTAAAAATGTTTCACTTTCGAAATTTTAATACGAATACCCTTGCAATCAAAGATGAGCGAAATATTCCTGTCTATTGACTTTAGTAACATTACACCAGTGGTTGTAATTCAGCCTCGCTGTAGCCCGAGGCGTCAGTGGTTTGGGTCTACGTGCGTGTGTGCGTTTTTTAGTGTTACTCACGACTCACGACACCCATTTCCTCAATGTCGGCATGGCCATGGACTGCACGACAGCTATGCACTGCAGACACCCTGAGCAGCACCTGCTATGTTAAAGAAGATGTAATGAGCTACTTCCTACTCACATCTGCGGTCGTGTGCAACAAAAAGGCAACTTCAACCACGCGGTGCTCAGAAAGTCTTCTTCAGAGCAAAGCAGGAAACGCTTCTTCAATTGTCTACCAATTAAGAAGGATCATAGACGTATGGTTCAGCAACTGGTTCGTCAGTGTTCCCCCATTAGTAAATGTAAATTAAGTGTTGTTCAACATTTAATGATTCCCTCTAAGGCGTCAGACGCCTCTGATTTGAGTTTATGATATGCAGAAACTCTTGTTTTATCCTATGGAAGTTACATATAATACTGATTTTCTGTCTTACTAGTTCTAAACTTCAGTCAGTTACTTGTACTATTTTAAGTTGTTCCAGGCACCCGTCACGGTTTCATATGATAATTTATTAATAGATGTGCCACTTTTGAGACTTTATCTCCTCGAGATTTTAGTACAGTTTTCAAAGTCCTTTAGACTACCACAATATTTTTGATGGAGTTTCCCTCTTATATGCTGTGTACAGAAGTACGTAGAAGCCTGCAATAAGGATTTCGGAACACGTAGACAGATTTCTCTATCATGCGCGTCTTTTATACGTTACATTAAATCATGTCCTCTTATCTGACATGAGCTCTCTCCGAAATGCACTTGGAAGCCCAGTCAAAAATCTGTGAGAAGAGCGTAAGAGCCCGAAACAACAAATGTTTCTTGTTTAGCAGTCACTTAAAGAGCGTTTCATTATCAACATCTTTAGGCCCACCTGAGTCAAACAGCTCTTACAATGTAACTATGCGATGTAAATCACTTATGTAAGACGGGAAGCAATCAGCAGCGAGATTATAGGGCAGAGAATAAAGTATAGGTTGCATGCTCTAGTGCTAACAGCATAGTATAGTACGAGTATAACAGAGCGATTTATATACAACGGGTACGAAAGCAGTTTTTTCTAACATGCTTGTTCACAATCTAATACAGTAAGTGGACATGGAGCAGAAATCAAAGACGGGAAGGTAAAATGAGGCTACTACAACTATAAAAAACTAGCGTTAAGATAGACAAGGAGCTTCTTACCCCACCAACAGCTTCATCCCGTTCTAAGCTGGGCAGAGAATATTTTTCTCTCAGCCTATGAAAAGATCATCATTGAAAATACCATCGTGATTAATACCTAACAGATATCACAGCCAACTGTCTTTACCATATGACGCCGCTATGGCACTTAGCCAGTCAGAAGATACAGCACAGAAGTGAGAATGTTGACAGTTGAGACTCGATATTTTGGAATGCGCGTCAGTAGTCACTGTAAAAATGATGGCGACGTAAGTCGTACCCGGTCATATGAATTTTATTTGCTAAATGCATGGTAGAAAGTCCTGAGGTTGGGTTTCTGGCATTCTCTTGTTTATTCGTTTTGTAGAGAAGTAGTATTAGGTGCGCTGATAATTAATGCTGTTTGCTTCACATTTTTTTTTATATTCATCATTATCATCATTATCGTTGTTACTAATGTTCTGATACAGTAGATAGAATAAGATAAAGTTAATAAGGTATGAAAAACTAATAAAAACCGATGATAAGCCAGAATAAAGCACTGATGTGGTCAATCCGTCGTACAGAACAATGTTAATGCCGACTTCTCATTTCTTAGTCGAGAAAGCAGTTCAGTATAATGACTGCATAAATAGGATCACATCTACATCAACATTCTGCAAGCCACCGTACGGTGCGTGGCGGAGAGTTCGTTTCCTTTCCTGTTACCCTCGCAAATACAGCGAGGGGAAAACACTGTCTAGAAGCCTCCGTATGAGCCCTAATTTCTCGTATCTCCTCTTTGCGGTCCTTACGCGAAATGTATGTTGACGGCAGTAGAATCGTTGTGCAGTCAGCTACAAATGCCGATTCTCAAAATTTTCTCACTAGTGGTCCTCCAAAAGAACGTTGTCATTCCTCTAGGCACTCCCATTTGGGTTCCCGAAGCATCAACGTAATACCTGCTTGTTGTTCGAATCTAACGGTAACAAATCTAGGAGTCCGCCTCTGAATTGCTTCGACGTCATGCTTTAATCCGACCTGGTGCTGATCCCAAACACTCGAATAGTACTCAAGAATAGGTCGCGCTTGCGGTCATCTATAAACATAAACCACACTTCCTCAAAATTTTTCCAATACACCGAAATCCACCATGCGCCATTCCTACCACACTCCTCACATGTGCGTTCCATTTCCTATCACTTTGAAAAGTTACGCTCAGATATTTAAACGACGCGTCTCTGTCAAGTAGGACACTAGTAATGTTGTATCCGAACATTACGGGTTTGTTTTTCCTACTCACCCGCATCAAATTACGCTTTCCTACGTTTAGAGCTAGCTACCATTCATCAACCAAATAGAAATCTTGCTTAAGTCACTCAACTTCGACACCTTCCCGTACATCACAGCACCATCAGCAAATAACCGCTGCTTACCCTGTCCGCCAGAAAATAATACCGCTCCTATCACATTTCCCTGGGACACTCCTGGCGATAACTTTGTCTCTGATGAACATTCGCCGTCAACGACAAAACACTATTACTTAAGAAGTCATCGTGCCGCTCACATATTTGGGAACCTATTCCATACGCTCGTACCTTCGTTAACAGTCTGCAGTGGTTCACCGTGTCAAATGCTTTTCTCAAATCTAGAAATATGGAACGTGCCTGTTGCCCTTCATCCATAGTTCGCTATATGTCATGTGAGAAAAGGGCAAGCTGGGTTTCGCACAAGCGATGCTTTCTAAAACCATGCTGATTTATGGTATAAGGAACTATACAGGGTGAGTCACCTAACGTTACCGATGGATATATTTCGTAAACCACATCAAATACTGACGAATCGATTCCACAGACCGAACGTGAGGAGAGGGGCTAGTGTAGTTGGTTAATACAAACCATAAAAAAATGCACGGATGTACGTTTTTTAAGACAAACCTACGTTTTTTTAAATGGAACCCCGTTAGTTTTGTTAGCACATCTGAACATATAAACAAATACGTAATCAGTGCCGTTTGTTGCATTGTAAAATGTTAATTACATCCGGAGATATTGTAACCTAAAGTTGACGCTTGAGTACCACTCCTCCGCTGTTCGATCGTGTGTATCGGAGAGCAGCGAATTACGTAGGGATCCAAAGGGAACGGTGATGGACCTTAGGTACAGAAGAGACTGAACAGCACATTACGTCCACATGCTAACACCTTTTTATTGGTCTTTTTCACTGACGCACATGCACATTACCATGAGGGGTGAGGTACACGTACACACGTGGTTTCCATTTTCAATTACGGAGTGGAATAGAGTGTGTCCCGACATGTCAGGCCAATAGATGTTCAATGTGGTGGCCATCATTTGCTGCACACAATTGCAATCTCTGGCGTAATGAATGTCGTACACGCCGCAGTACATGTGGTGTAATGTCGCCGCAGGCTGCCACAATACGTTGTTTCATATCCTCTGGGGTTGTAGGCACATCACGGTACACATTCTCCTTTAACGTACCCCACAGAAAGAAGTCCAGAGGTTTAAGATCAGGAGAACGGGCTGGCCAATTTATACGTCCTCCACGTCCTATGAAACGCCCGTCGAACGTGTATCTCACCCCTCATGGTAATGTACATGTGCGTCAGTGAAAAAGATCAATAAAAAGGTGTTAGCATGTGGACGTAATGTGCTGTTCCAGTCTCTTCTGTACCTAAGGTCCATCACCGTTCCCTTTGGATCCCTACGTAATTCGCTGCTCTCCGATACACACGATCGAACAGCGGAGGAGTGGTACTCAAGCGTCAACTTTAGGTTACAATATCTCCGGATGTAATTAACATTTTACAATGCAACAAACGGCACTGATTACGTATTTGTTTATATGTTCAGATGTGCTACCAAACTAACGGGGTTCCATTTAAAAAAACGTAGGTTTGTGTTAAAAAACATACTTCCGTGCATTTTTTTATGGTTTGTATTAACCAATTACACTAGCACCTCTCCTCACGTTCGGTCTGTGGAATCGATTCGTCAGTATTTGATGTGGTTTACGAAATATATCCAGCGGTAATGTTAGGTGACTCACCCTGTATATGTTATTTCAAATCCAACGATGTGCAATGTTGAGACTGATGAGAAATGCAACTAATGTAACTAAAAAATGAAGGTATCTAAATGCGGACTTCGATATTTCCAGTTTCTGTAGAAAATGAAATATTAACATTATGTGAAATCTGCAACTGAAGATTTATTATTCCGTATGTCAGACGTTGTCAACAGCAAGTTTCATTCAGCCATGGTTGCTAAAAAGTTGTAAAACTTCGTGAGATGGCTAATCAAATAAATAAAATAAATGCAGAAAATATTTTTAAATTTAAACGTATTTAGAGAACTTAATCCCTCTAATCTTTTTCCAAATTTGAAATAATTTGCATACATCAACAGGAGGGCAAAATTTGATATGTCTTCTCATGGCACGTGAAATTTTTCCACGGTTTGTAAGCTAAAGTATTTGGCAATAAATATTCGCAGAGACTGCCTGTTTTAGAAGCGTTTTCATATATTTCTACCATATAAATTTTTATTCTGTGCAACATTATTAACTTTACGGGTGAGAGAGTACGTAATAAATTCACGATTCAATGTGCTGATTTTGCGGCGCCTTATCATTTCTTGCAGGAACACGTTTCTAGTTGCTGACAAGTACCTTGAAGTGAAAATCCCTAGGTTTTTGTTCAAATACCATATTTCTATAGCCTGTCTGGTGAAGTCTATCTACTGACGTACGAGAGTTTTTCAACATTTACTTCACTTACACAAGCCAAAGTCATGACGCATGTCTCCTGAGGATGTAGGATGTCAACGAACTGGTCACTTCAGTGAAAAGCGATAGTCTGAAGTGATTTCCCATAAACATATCAAGTAATGTTCAGATATCGAGAGGGCTCTGTTTCCTTAGTAAACATATTGCTAAATTTTAAATGTTGTTGCGCACATTTCTGTCAGAATTGTAATATAAGACAAAAATGAAATTTGTTGTCGACATCACGCTCACCACGCAACAGTCTACAAGCAATTGTCACAGTCCTCTGTTCCAAACCAATTACACATAAGAATCTCTCATATTTTCCTAAGGAAAGCTTCTAATGAGCGTGAAGAAAAAAATACCACCGAATTAGGCTACTGAATCTACCTCATACTGTCTCTCGAACAATAATGTCGGGCGACTTCCCTTTAATTATTCGAATCAAGCAGAATAAAAAACGGAAGTTTAAAATGAGAGAAGTATTGAACAGTTGTACATCTCTGTAACTTCGACACTTCTGCCAAAACAAAACGTTCTCGGCCTTGAATAAAGTACAGTATTGTCTTAACCATTCACTGATCGTTCCAGAAAACTGGGCACAGGTGGCAACAATTTCTGAAGCTACCAACTATTTGTTAGGGTTGTAGAACTGTCTTAGACTGAGATTAAAGTGAAAAAAGGCGAAGAATACTAAAGACCCACATTTTAGAGTTTTTGTTTGTTGTTCGGTACTAAACGTATACATCAAATTTGAAGTTCCTTTCTCTATTGCAGACACCGGCAGTTTCGTGTTATGTTTTTTTGTAAATTACAAACTCATTCATCGTATTTCGCCGATAATACGCTAAGGACTTTCTGGTGTTAAACCAGGGTTAGTAACTGGATTCAGTAACGGCACTGTTGGCGGCGAAGGCAAGACTAGTACGTGGCTCCATACGGACCTCGAGAGCCCCCGCGGTAATTAAAGGAGTCGGCTCACTTTTACCTCCGCGAGGCACATCCCGCCGCCAGCGCTTGGTGAATCCCTGGGGAGAGATAGCAGGTGTTATATGTGAAAACACCGCAAGCCCGAGGAAAAGAAGAAGACGCGGACAGGCCGCGAAATAATTACGTGTTACATAAAGACTCTGATCGGCGCGCTCGTGCTGCTCTCGGTTCTCGGCAGATAATTTAATTAGGCGTTGCAGACGGCGGGCTCACGAGCGCAGCAGCCACATAAATCAGCCGCAACCTCTGCTCTCTACCTTTGGCAGCGCCAGTTCCTTTCCTCCTGTTCCTCTCACAAACTTTTTCCACTCTTCTTTTTCCTTTTCCTGTCTCACTTTAGCAGCCTTCTTCTGGACCAGCTTACAGTAACAGCTTACTTTCGCCTCTTTGTTAAGCATTCGGCCAGAATTAAGGAGGTAATGTGTCTTTCCTTAACACGAATACACCTATTAAATATGCTTACTGGTCCAATAACGTTGTAAACAATTAACATTACGAAATGTTTATTTTTTTCGTTTATATTTTCTTGATGTTCTCGTTCGAAGGAGACTGCTCTGATACGGTGAGCAGAAGAAAAACGGAAGTTTTTTATTCTTCATAGAAGTATACGAAGGTCGTTACGAACGCTGTTCCCTTCCTCCGAAATGTCACCTGTCGTAGACAGTCAATTACAGGGGGACCTATATTTTAACCTGGGCTCCGAACCACCTTGCAGCTTCACATTTCGCACATTAGCAAGTCATTGTCGGAGGAGAAAGAAGCGAGAAGTGACAGCAACAATACCAGGACCGAAATCTGATAGCATTCTTCCAAGTAGTTATGACCGCCACTGCCGCTGACAAATGGTAGAATATTAGCACTCTTACGATTCACCGACAACATATGTGTATTACAACCACCGGAAACCTTATTGAATACCAAGTGAAAATCATGCAATTCATATTTTCTATTATAATGAAGTATGCTGTTATGGTTACAATAGCACTGAAACATGTATTGTACCATAAATGTACGTGTCACGAATAAAGAGTGATGGATAGTAAGCTGAAGTTTAATGTCAGAATCAAAGCGTGTGTTGTACTACATCAGCTTACAGTGGATAACATTAAAGAAATTTACGTATTGGAACTGACAAGGCTTCAATTCGGAAGCTATGGTAGTCACAATGTTACACTTCCAAAGTAAGCAAGCTGTAAAAGGCGTTTAGGAGCTGTAAAAGGCGTTTAGGAGTCGTGAGAAGAGCTTCAACCAAGATCTTTCTTTTAAAGTGTTGCCGCATTGGGTGCTTCATCAGAGATTTTCTGGAGAGTTATGAATCGTAAAACATTTTGACAAAGAATATTGTTTTAAAATTCGATGCTGCTCCTCCACCCCCCCCCTCTCTCTCTCTCTCTCTCTCTCTCTCTCTCTCTCTCTCTCTGTGTGTGTGTGTGTGTGTGTGTGTGTGTGTGTGTGTGTGTGTGTGTGTGTGTGTGTGTAGAAGAGAAACATTATCCTTTAAATTTGACAGAAGAAAGATTTTAGAACATACTACATCAGAAAGTGCAGTAAGAACAAGGGCAAAAGGAGGCGCACACATGCATCCACGCACGCACGTACACACCTTCGTGTCTCGCCCCTTCTCCTTCTCAGCCTCGCTTCTAGAGGAGAGAGGGGAACTATGAAATAATGAAATGTCCAGACGGTATACTCTGTATAAGACGGATTCAAATCTCGTTACAAATTTCACAAAAATGGTTCAAATGGCTCTGAGCACTATGGGACTTGACCTCTAAGGTCATCAGTCCCCTAGAACTTAGAACTACTTAAACCTAACTAACCTAAGGACATCACACACATCCATGCCCGAGGCAGGATTCGAACCTGCGACCGTAGCGGTCGCGCGGTTCAAGACTGTAGCGCCTAGAACCGCTCGGCCACCCCGGCCGGCACAAATTTCACATTTAATATCCTTGTATACTCTATGTATCAGCTTCCAGTTGTGATCTGAGAAGACAATTTGAAAAGAAACGAGTAGAACGGACTCAAAATAATAGTCACTGTGTTTCAATTAGAGGAAAATGAAGCGCATAACGCTAATAGGAAAGACGCCTCAGGCAACAGACATAAAAGAGAGGAAGAGAGTGTGCGTTTGTAGTTTACGGGCGCCCAACGAGGAGGTCATCAGCGCCACATAACGTTATTCTGATCACAATCTGTGCACGGCAAAAACTATTATGCTAAATGCTGCAGAATGGAGCTAAATGCGACACTCAGCTTTTTGAACAAAATGAATATCTAGACATAATCAGTGTCAACAGATTAAAGGAGGTTTAAGACGTGAAAGATCGTTTACATACAATTCATAATTTCAGTGGAAAATGGTAGGGGTTAACGCCAAGCAGGGAATAAGTGCATGGCTATATATCTTGGCAAGTCATCTTGGGTTATCAGTCGAATAACAAAGCCATCTTCGTTTCATTTTGTCGATTTGTGTCGTAGGATCAACTGACCAGAATGTATCGCTGCATACAAGTGTCACTGCTGGACTGAGGACAAGTAGGATTGGCCAGTGGTATGGTTTACTTTCAGTCTTAATAATGAAGTCGTTCAAATATACAAATTATCGCCAAAATCAATATAAAGAGTTGTTACAAAGGAATCGAATATCGTGTCTGAGGTCGACATTCGGGCCTCTGAAGCTTTATTTGGCTGAACTTGCCCATGGTTAAAATCTCGTGAATAATACATTCCACTTGCTCACTGGATATCGCCAGAGTCTTTAGTACGCTTTTACGGCGTGATTCCTTATCGTCTGGGAGCTCAGAATAGATGGTACGCACAGTCTGTCGAACTATCAGCTGACTTGGTTTCAAATACGGTTATTTGTCGTTAGTACTCGAATGTTTCATCCTTTTTAAAATAAACAAAACATATTTTAAGCAGTAATTCGCAAGGCACCGCTTCCCAATGCTTATTTGAGGAAATTTCTGAATGAGAAAGTATTAGTGTGTTAAGTGCAAAAGTTTATAACGTGAAGCTTTCTGTAGGTAAATTCGATCACTACACTTCTCATCAACAACAAAAGGGAAGTAAAGCCCACTATCATTATTGTTGTTATTACTATTTTACTTTTATAATTATTTCAGTGTCATGATATTCTACATAATTTTATATAAAAACATGATTTGTAATATGTTTTAGTCATAAGCTATTGGAAAACATGCCAACCAACATGGATTCCAAAAATATAGATTATATGAAACCCACTTCGCGCTATTCCCACATTATATCCTGAAATTCGTGGATCAAGGCATTCAGATACATGCAGTATATATAGATTTCTGAAAAGTGTAGAACTCAGTACCAGATCGATTCTTATTAACGACAGTACGATCATGTGGGGTCTCAAGCTAAATTTGTGGTTGGGTTGAGGATTTCTTGGAAGGGAGCACACAACGTGTTATCTCCGATGCGAAGTCAGCGACAACCTTAAACTTGTCCCCTGGAAGTGCGCTGATAACCTTGGTGTTCATGGTGTACATTAATGCCCAGGTAGACTTTGCAGATGATGCGTTTATCTACAGGGTGGACCATTTTAATACATGATGGTGAATAACTCGCGATAGAGATGAGGTACAGGAAAACGTTTAAGATAAAATTTGTAGGTAGCGAATAGTGTCACTCATTGCTACTACTGGCCGTGACCTTGAACGTGATTTTCAAGGTTATTTGGAGATTAAGTCAGTTTTTTAAATGGAAACCCTAATATTTGATTTAAGAATTGAAAAGACCGGCAAAGTTTACGTATAAAATGATAAATTATTCAAAGTCATGGCAAGGTTCAATGAAGGTCAAATAAGCAAATATTTTTTAGTTCTGGTAGCGATTATCTCCGAATAGATGAGGGATACAACAAAATACAACTTTAGATACAATCTGGAAGGGACATTCTAAGGGATGACAGGCAAGGTGACTCATTCAATGAATTGTAAATCAATCATCTACATTTCGTTTATGTTTGATGTGTCTTTGCCGGCCGGAGTGGCCGAGCGGTTCTAGGCGCTACAGACTGGAACCGCGCGATCGCTACGGTCGCAGGTTCGAATCCTGCCTCGGGCATGGATGTGTGTGATGTCCTTAGGTTAGTTAGGTTTAAGTAGTTCTAAGTTCTAGGGGACTGATGATCTCAGAAGTTAAGTCCCATAGCGCTCAGAGCCATTTGAACCTTTTTTTATGTGTCTTTCAACTGTCAAAATAACGTTTATACGTCGTAATGTATTTATTTTGCCAATAACCACGTTAATTAAAACTTCAAGTTCAGATCTCTCCGCGCTCTTTCCAAATGCGACGTCACAAATAGCGGTTATCACGAAACAAAACTCAACCTTCGAATGACCTTCGATAACTAACTGTAATATTATGGTTACTGGTTATGATACATGACCTCTTATGCTCCTTCCAATTTGTATCTAACATTGTATTTTGCTGTATCTCTCCTCTATTCAGAGATAATCCCTACTAGAACTAAAAACATATTTGCTTATTTGATTTGATCTTCATTGAACCTTTCCTTGACCTTGAATAATGTATCGGTTTTAAACGTAAGATTTGTCTCTCTTTTCAAATCTTGAATCGAATATTAGGGATACCATTAAAAAAATGAATTTAACTTCCAAATCACCTCGACAATCACGTTCCAGATTACGGCCATTACTAGCAATGCGTGACTATCTTTGCCAAGACAAATTTTACCTAAAATATTTTGCTGTACTTCGTCTCTAACTCCAGTTACTCCCCCTTATGGATTAAAATGGTCCACCCTGTATAATAAAGAACTATCCGAGAAAAGCTGTACAAACGTCCAGACAGATCTTGATAAGATTCCAATGTGGTGCATAGCAGGAAACTTGATTTAAATGTTCAGATACGTAAATCTATTCACTTCACGAAACGCAAAAATGTAACATCCTATGATTACAATATCATTGTTCACAATTGGAATGAGTGAACTCATACAAATATCTGGGTCTCACAATTTGTGGAGAAATTTTGCTCGGCTCCTCAGCGTTTGGCTTATTCTATAATACTACTTAACTTTGTCTCTTTATGCTAAAAATTTTCAGTCCTGAAAATTGGTGCTTAAAGGTGACTGCTCAGGTAATCTTAAATTTATTACTTGTTCCACCCGTTAAGGTGAAACATCTTCCTACCTTCCTTCACACACCTATTTCAACCCGTATCCACTGATGCTGTGACGGCCTTTTGATCACTGATTCCCTATTCTAAGTCAACAGAGTCGAAAAAAAAAAATGGTTCAAACGGCTCTGAGCACTATGGGACTTAACAGCTGTGGTCATCAGTCCCCTAGAACTTAGAACTACTTAAACCTAACTAACCTAAGGACATCACACACAGCCATGCCCGAGGCAGGATTCGAACCTGCGACCGTAGCAGTCCCACGGTTCCGGACTGCGCGCCTATAACCGCGAGACCACCGCGGCCGGCAGAGTCGAAAACTTTAGGACTCGTTTGTAACTAGGAAATCTGAGATGCTACTCTCACCAGTCAGTTCTCAGTTTAACTGCTCAAGGTAATTTTCGGATACGGTATTTAGAACGATTTCACATCATTCTCCGTCCCAATTAACCGTCCTAATCACTTGTGTCGCCCGGTCTATAGATGGTCATTGAAATATCCCCCAATATTACAACATCACCAGGAAATTTATGCACAACCTACTCCAAATTTTCCTTCAAATGTGCAACCACTACTACTGCCAAGTCAAGGGTTCTATATAAAACCATCTGATTACTATGTCTGATCCACCTTTAACACATATTTCACCCAAATTACTTCGCATTCGAAATCGCTACTTATGATACTAGATATCATTGTATTTTTTTACAGCTATAAACATAATATACGTTCCAATCAGAATATATTATTTCACTGCTATTAACGTCTGGTTTCATCCAGGTTTCTACCACTAGTATTATGTGCGCATGGTGGCAATTGAAGGAGATGGGCCTTGGATAAACTGACTAAACCACAGGTTGTACAGAGTTTCAGAAAGAGCATAATGGAACAATTGACAAGAATGGGGGAAAGAAATACAGTGGAAGAAGAATGGGTAGCTTTGAGGGATGAAGTAGTGAAGGCAGCAGAGGATTAAGTAGGTAAAAAGACGAAGGCTAGCAGAAATCCTTGGGTAACAGAAGAAATATTGAATTTAATTGATGAAAGGAGAAAATATAAAAATGCAGTAAATGAAGCAGGCAAAAAGGAATACAAACGTCTCAAAAACGAGATTGACAGGAAGTGCAAAATGGCTAAGCAGCGATGGCTAGAGGACAAATGTAAGGATGTAGAGGCTTGTCTCACTAGGGTAAGATAGATACTGCCTACAGGAAAATTAAAGAGACCTTTGGAGAGAAGAGAACCACTTGTATGAATATCAAGAGCTCAGATGGAAACCCAGTTCTAAGCAAAGAAGGGAAAGCAGAAAGGTGGAAGGAGTATATAGAGGGTCTATACAAGGGCGATGTACTCGAGGGCAATATTATGGAAATGGAAGAGGATGTAGATGAAGATGAAATGGGAGATACGATACTGCGTGAAGAGTTTGACAGAGCACTGAAAGACCTGAGTCGAAACAGGGCCCCGGGAGTAGACAACATTCCATTAGAACTACTGATTGCCTCGGGAGAGCCAGGCCTGACAAAACTCCACCATCTGGTGAGCAAGATGTATGAGACAGGTGAAATACCCACAGACTTCAAGAAGAATATAATTATTCCAATCCCAAAGAAAGCAGGTGCTGACAGATGTGAAAATTACCGAACTATCAGTTTAATAAGTCACAGCTGCAAAACACTAACGCGAATTCTTTACAGACGAATGGAGAAACTGGTAGAAGGCGACCTCGGCGAAGATCAGTTTGGATTCCGCAGAAATGTTGGAACACGTGAATCAATACTGACCCTACGACTTATCTTAGAAAATAGATTAAGGAAAGGCAAACCTACATTTCTAGCATTTGTGGACTTACAGAAAGCGTTTGACAATTTTGACTGGAATATTCTCTTTCAAATTCTGAAGGTGGCAGGGGTAAAATACAAGGAGCGAAAGGCTATTTACAACTTGTACAGACCAGATGACAGTTATAAGAGTCGAGGGACATGAAAGGGAAGCAGTGGTTGGTAAGGGAGTGAGACAGGGTTGTAGCCTCTCCCCGATGTTATTCAATCTGTATATTGAGCAAGCAGTAAAGGAAACAAAAGAAAAATTCGGAGTAGGTATTAAAATCCATGGAGAAGAAATAAAAACTTTGAGGTTCGCCGATGACATTGTAATTCTGTCAGAGACAGCAAAGGACTTGGAAGAGCAGTTGAACGGAATGGACAGAGTCTTGAAAGGAGGATATAAGAAGAACATCAACAAAAGCAAAACGAGGATAATGGAATGTAGTCAAGTTAACTCGGGTGGTGTTGAGGGAATTAGATTAGGAAATGAGACACTTAAATTAGTAAAGGAGTTTTGCTATTTAGGGAGTAAAATAACTGATGATGGTCGAAGCAGAGAGGATATAAAATATAGACTGGCAATGGCAAGGAAAGCGTTTCTGAAGAAGAGACATTTGTTAACAGCGAGTATAGATTTAAGTGTCAGGAAGTCGTTTCTGAAAGTATTTGTATGGAGTGTATCCATGTATGGAAGTGAAACATGGACGATAAATAGTTTGGACAAGAAGAGAATAGAAGCTTTTGAAATGTGGTGCTACAGAAGAATGCTGAAGAATAGATGGGTAGATCACGTAACTAATGAGGAGCTATTGAACAGAATTGGGAAGAAGAGGAGGGCAGCGTGGAGGGTAAAAATCGTAGAGGGAACCCAAGAGATGAATACACAAAGCAGATTCAGAAGGATGTATGGTGCAGTACGTACTGGGAGATGAAGCAGCTTGCACAGGATAGAGTAGCATGGAGAGCTGCATCAAACCAGTCTCAGGACTGAAGACCACAACAACAACATTATAGGCGAAACTAGTCCTGGGATCTTTCCATTGAAGCTCCTCTTTTGACATTTTTTTTCTCCGACCTGCCTTGAACAATTCTACTCCTCTTACGAGGTTAATATTCTCTCCTGTCTGAAATCAGAACTTATCTTATCAGACTTGTAGAGAGATATCTCTATCCTACAAAAATCCATCTGTGCATGCCACATATAAAGCTGCACCCTGGTAGCCCCTTCTTGCTTGTATGCACGCTTGGCCCATTAAAAGGTGTGGCCGGGGAGGGGGGGAAGGGGGGAGGTTCCTAGAAGCGTCCAACCCGACAGCAGAAGTCGAGAAATTCGCATCCAAGATCGTCACAGAATCATATGAACCTCTGGCTTAAGACCGCCACTCGGCTCCAAACAAGAGAAGTTAGTGTCCATCGTGATCATGCAGAATTTTAGTGGAACCGCCACAAAACGTACATTTACTATGTCCATAGCAAAAAGTAGAATACTAGTCGGTGATCAGCGAGAGTTACAGAAGCGACGCTTCTAAACAAAAATAAAAGAAAAGTAAAAGAACGTGGAAGAACGAGGAGCAAATGAAAGAAAAAGCTCAAGAAATTGTGCTTATGCGGAAAAAAGCACCTGTCACTCATCGTTTCGTGTTCAATGTTTCAGAATACCCTAAATGATTACAAATGTTTTATTGAGGACAATTTTCTGCACGGTGTTGCATGCCGGATGTTCGGTCACGCCGCATGTAAGTCACAGCTGAGAGCGCAAGCCGACCACCGTGCCATATTGACGAGTCTGTGCCGGTTCTGCTCAATGAAGTGCACCGACGAGAGCGTTATGGTCGATATTTTGTACCGCTGGCAAGCCACAAAAATGTTCCCCACCTATTTGCTATTCCTTCTATAAGAAATAACGAAACCTTGTGCCTTCTGTAATACGGCGCCTCTCTCTTACAACTCGCGCCAGATATTTGTGATTCATTTAATTGATACTGGTGCTTGTTACTGACACTCAATAATACGTTCGCATTCTGATGATACACACTTTAGAATAAATTCAGCTCCAGTTAAAGACGTTTAATCTCTGTTTTTCACTCTCACATGCTTTCCATATCTGATATGCTCATCGGTTATTTACAAACAAGTAATACTCGCCTCCTCATTTTAAATAACACAGTAACTAATGGTTAGCAACGATATCTTCAAAAGGTGGGAAAAACACTTTGAGCAGGTGAGCTACGATTTGGTCATCGTAATTTGGTTGGCAGTTTCAGTTATCCGTTATATAAAGCAAAGCTGAAATCAAGCCGACACCGTCCTATGAGGGATTTAGCTTCAGATACCTCCTTACGGAATTTCTGCTAAAACTAAGTGACAGTCTGTATTCATACACCACGCAAATTACAACGTTGAAAGGAAACAGCTTTACACTACTGCTTGCCTATCATGTATGAGTTGACCGATCCAACATAAAAGCCAGCGGTACCCGGCATACTTCTACATCGTACTCATAAAAGTTGAAGACCTTAGCTGAATGACAGACAGGCAACTAGCATTGAAAACTTTTCATGGATATAGCAATTCGTGAAGTGAAACCGTGAAGGTGTTGTAGAGCTATTATTGAATTCGTCAACTGTCTATGTTAGAAAAGAAAGAAACACAATCTGGTAATTAAAGAAGTTTTAAAAATGAAGTTTTAAATATGAAATCCGCGATATGAGGTAGTGTTTCCCAGAAAGCTGTGATGCACACAAATTTTGACATAGTGCCAACCCAGAGTAAAAGCAGTCTCATAAGAAAAATAAATTATGTCTCTTGCTCAGAACGCAACTACAGCTCCCACCGGCGATGTTTGTTACTTATTATTTGTTTACCGCCACACTCTAGGTGCCTTATGAAGTATAAATGTAGATTTAGGTGAACCAGTCTTGAGATAATCCCTGTTAACTTGCAGAAAAAATTCAAAATATTGGAAGTCTTCAGTACCAGATTAACAATGAAATTTCGATCTCTTTCAGGACTTCCAATCTCATACAGTTGTGTACATACACAGAACGTAAAGGTAAGATATTCGACAGATAGCAAAAATTGAGTTTTATCCGGTCAGATGGATAGTATGTGGTGATACCTGCAGTCTTCTATATTTGTGCCTCTCAACCGTCGAAGATCTAGCTCATGGTGATGGCGGTCATTGATACACATTTCTTAAAAATGTTGCAATAGACACCGTGTGTAGCATTTCTAGGAACTGTAACATCTCATTTATCAATTCATTCATCTTTGCAGACATCGTCTAGTGCACTGTATGTGTCGTGTAGGTATGCGTTTGAAGTTATATAACTAAAGGCCGGATGTGACAATGTGTGTGTGTGTGTGTGTGTGTGTGTGTGTGTGTGTGTGTGTGTGTGTGTGTGTGTGTGTGTTTTCCATCGGAATGAGCCAACGAACACAGCTGACTTCGTATGGGTCATGAGTGAAGGAGTCCACAAATCCTGAATTTCCGTTAGAAAGATTTTATAGGAACCGTAAGTACTCAGACACACTATTAATGATTTCATTTCGCAGTGGTAGCTTTAGGGAGCCACTATGTACAATCGCGTCTCAGGGAAGCCTGAAAAGTTAGCTGAAATGGCGCTGTCAGTCTGTACGGTGTGCTGAATGATTCCGTCATCGGACATCTTGTCATAACTGCAAACTTTGTAACTACATAACTTTGTAATCAGTCATATTTTATGTATAACAGTTATGACCTGTTTCTGAAGCTTTGTTCAATTATCGAAATAATTATGTTCTTGTTCGGTAACGTCGCTCCATCAGTGATGTGGATAACTACAGAAATTATTACAGCTCTTCATGGAATAGAAAAATAACATACCATTAGAACAGATGTTGCTTAACGTTAGTTAAGATCCGTATTCTGATAGCTGGTTCAACATTTGAACTTTACATTCAGTTACTGTTTACAGGTTTTGTGCGTCCTTTCACCAACAGAGATTATTACAGATTTCTAAATTAGAGACATATGCTCAAGCTTTACAAATATTTCAGATACATATTTCATTTATAAATAATACTACTTTGAAATTAATATATACTCTTCCATGTACAAGAAAAGAATACGAAATGAAATCTTTTTCTATCATCTGCATGTAAGAACATTTTGCGGTAGAGGCATATCTTATTGCAATTCCTATTTTTTCTCTTTAACTGTAACACGACGTGCTTTTTCCCGATAATGGTCTCACGTGTAATTGCCACAACTTAATTTCACTTCATATCCTCTTCTTGTAATTACAAGAGAGTACATCAGTTTCCCGGGTTCGATTCCCGGCGGGGTCAGGGATTTTCTGTGCCTCGTGATGACTGGGTGTTGTGTGCTGTCCTTAGTTAGGTTTAAGTAGTTCTAAGTTCTAGGGGACTGATGACCATAGATGTTAAGTCCCATAGTGCTCAGAGCCATTTTTAGAGTACATCAGTTTCCAAGCAATCCCGGGCTCTCTCTCTCTTTAAAATTCTGTTCATAAAATATTTGTAGGTAAACTCAGTATTATGTATAATGCACAACTTCGCTTAGAATGGTACAAATTAATGCTGTTGTCGCCATTCGACCGTGGAGTAGTAGCAGAAGAATTTGAGGAGTGATGAATAACCGAAATCGATGTGGCTCAAGTATACGTGTCCCATTTATCTTGACCACCCTAAATAACTGTTTCTCCAGATGCAAATTACAAAATTTTTCAAGCAAATGTTGTTTAGCCTTCAGGGGGCCATCAATCAGCATGATTGGCTTCGTTCTAGCTTCGTTTTTTACAAAGATATGAAGCGCGGTATGGCTTTTTTAAATGGCACCCTGTACTTTTTATTCGGTAATTCATTTCTTCTCCTAAAGACCTATTCAAAAATGTATCGCAGTGTACCATTCACTGAAACACAGCGATATTAATCGTATAACTCAACGTTGACGTTGACGCTCCCAGCACTTAGTGCTGGTACTCGGGGTGATGGAACACGTCCACGTGCTGAGGTTGACATAGGACAAATGTATACATAAGTAGAAGGCACACCCGTCATTCCGTCAACCATCGTCAGTTGAAGAGTTGTGTGAGTAGAATGTACACCAACGAAGAGAAAGTAGAAATGCTACTCATCTAAGGGGACTGTAAGTTAGCAGAACAGTAACTGCAATACTGTTTTCTTTTATATTAAAATGCAGAACGTAGGTACGTTTGAACATTTTATTTCGGTTGTTCCATTGTGGTACATGCACCTTTGTGAACTTATCACTTCTGAGAACTTACCATTTCTGAGAACGCATGCTGTTACAGCGTGATTACCTGTAAATACCACATTAATAGAATAAATGCTCAAAATGATGTCCGTCAACCTCAATGCATTTGGCAATACGTGTAACGACATTCCTCTCAACAGCGAGTAGTTCGCCTTCCGTAATGTTCGCACATGCATTGACAATGTGATGACGCATGTTGTCAGGCGTTGCCGGTGAATCACCATAGCAAATATCCTTCAACTTTCCCCACAGAAAGAAATCCGGAGACGTCAGATCCGGTGAACGTGCGGGCCATGGTATGGTGCCGCGATGACCAATCCACCTGTCATGAAATATGCTATCCAATACCGCTTCAACCGCACGCGAGCTGTGTGCCGGACATCCATCATGTTGGAAGTACATCGCCATTCTCTCATGCAGTGAAACACCTTTTAGTAACATCGGTAGAACATTACGTAGGAAATCAGCATACATTGCACCATTTGGATTGCCATCGATAAAATGGGGGCCAATTATACTTCCTCCCATAATGCCGCACCATACATTAACCCGCCAAGATCGCTGATGATCCACTTGTCGCAGCCATCGTGGATTTTCCGTTACCCAATAGTGCATATTATGCCGGTTTACGTTACCGCTGTTGGTGAATGACGTTTCGTCGCTAAACAGAACACGTGCAAAAAATCTGTCATCGTCCCGTAATTTCTCTTGTGCCCAGTGGCAGAACTGTACACGACGTTCAAAGTCGTCGCCATGCAATTCCTGGTGCATAGAAATATGGCACGGGTGCAATCGATGTTGATGTAGCATTCTCAACACCGACGTTTTTGAGATTCCCGATCCTCGCGCAATTTGTCTGCTACTGATGTGCGGATTAGCCACGACAGAAACTAAAACACCTACTTGGGCATCATCATTTGTTGCAGGTCGCGGTTGGCGTTCCACAAGTGGCTGAACACTTCCTGTTTCCTTAAATAACGTAACTATCCGGCGAATGGTCCGGACACTTGGATGATGTCGTCCAGGATACCGAGCAGCATACATAGCACACGCCCATCGGGCATTTTGATCACAATAGCCATACATCAACACGGTGTCGACCTTTTCCGCAATTGATAAACGGTCCATTTTAACACTGGTAATGTATAACGAAGCAAATACCGTCCGCACTGGTGGAATGTTGCGTGATACCACGTACTTATACGTTTGTGACTATTACAGCGCCATCTATCACAAAGCGAAAAAAGTGGTCGAACTAAATCATTCATATTTCTTTACATACTACACGAATATGTAATAAAATGGGGGCTCCTATTTAAAAAAAAAAACACAGTTGATATCCGTTTGACCTTTGGCAGCGCCATCTAGCGGGCCAACCATAGCGCCATCTGCTTTCCCCCTTCAAGCTAGACGAGTTTCGTTCTTTGTAGTTTATATATATGTAACGATACTTACCCGAGAGCATATTAACAATACATAAAACGTGTATGTGACTGTTTCTGGGACTCAGGAAGATCACGTCTGTCTACAAAATAACTAAACGCAGAGCTTTATGAAAACAGTTTAGACCACAAAATGCTCCACACGTGTGGTGATAGTTTGAAACGATCGTTTTATATATCTGGCTGATGAGTTCATAACTCAAATAGTAAGGACGATTGGATCGTGTTTCGAAGAATACCAGCTAAATTTGCTGAATGCGTCTGACCTGAACCCTGGAAAAAATCTTTGGAACGAAGTAGATAGCCGATGGTGTACCACGTAAGTTAACCTTGAAACCCAGAATGTTGTGCTTTATACTCTTCATACAGAACAGTAACCATCACTGTATATGATGTTAGTGGAAAGCCTTCTCCGACGACTAAACTTTCTAACAGTAGAAAATAGAGGTTCTACGGTGTATAGCTACAGCGGCAAGAGTCTTTAAAATTAACAGTAACGAGTTTTCCGAAAACGTCTAGCAATTTAGTGTACACTAATCAAAGATCCTTGCACAAAGAGCATAAACTTGTGATTTATCAAAAGCGGAAAGTTAATATGCGGGAGACAACTTCTGCTCGACGGTAGTATGAAGTGGTGTTGGAGATTTTCGACTACATTTGTTACTGGTAAATTCGATTTATTAATTTTCTTGAAGTAGCATCGCGATAGAAAAGAATTAAATCTGCTTAAGTACATTCTGAAAAGAAATTCCCTCTCGGATGTGCAGTGACTTCAGAATATAACAGTAGCACCTGAAGTAGTCCAATACTGAAACAATGAAGTGCATTTGCTTCATTAAAATTTCTACTATAAATAGCCCAACTCGAATTTTACTGATACGACCAAGCGACAATGCCGTTAAGGACGTAATCTCACTGACTTCCTTAACTCAAGATAGGTGACACTACTTTAGATCATTTACACTGTGTTTCACGTAACTATTTCTAGATTCTAGTCATTCTTGTCCACTGTATTTTCCAGATAAACGACGAAATAATATAACGATGCTCTCAAATAATTTCGCTAACGAGCTTAGTGGAAAACGAGAATGAAATAATCTGGCTTACAAGACAAAGTGTTCTCTGCGGAGATATGTTTAAAAGATCGTCATTTACAACAAATCATTTTTGATCGACTTAGCAGCATACATTAACTCTGACTTATTCACAAACAATTGCTACCTTAACGTGTAAACGATCATGTTCCATTATTGCCGCAAATATCAAAACGTCGTTTGATAAACATCAGCTAATTATTAAGCAAAGAATTTACAAAGAGTATACTCTTGATGTGGCTATATATTTGAATTTATCGATACCAAAAGTGTTCTTCGTAGCAGACAGACCACTTATGATTAACTTGCTTCATATATATGTCGCGGATATAAGTTCTAGCGAACCATATATACATAGATTTCTTCCTCATGAACTAGAGGAAAGTGGAATGAACTAATGTACCCTAGGTAATTTCAGAGATTATTAGCAATATTCAACGTTAAACTCTACGAAGTTACCACCTGACAAATGAAATTTATGAGAACAATAGATAATTATACCATTTGGTGCGAAGATTCCTTAATTTCTGTGAAATAGGAACACCGGATGAATTTAAGTATCTGGTTTTCATTTATATTCGAGCTAGCCAGTGTACCAGAGAAACTTATAACAGACACATGTGTCGAAATCAGATTTGGAAGTTTGATCGTGAGTGGCCTTATTCTGCAAACGTAGCTTGCTAAGAAAGTGTGGGAGTGTGCCAGGAATGATTCCCAACCATCGTCACGTCCAGAGAAAGCGAGTCTTACGCAATGCACGAAGAGATTTTTAACAGAGGTGTGCGCTGCCCGGACTACTGAGAGGTCTTCTGGCATCTCAGATAAATTTCATCAAACCGATACATTTCCAGGTTTAAAACTTGGCATAAGAAATGAACCAATATTTTTATTTTCCAATTAATGAAAATCTGACATGCAGAACCTAGTCATTTACAGTATCATTCAATCTGCAATCTATTCAACCTATATATAAACTTCAGTTAACGAAAACTTACTTAGTAATAATATCTTAGCGCCTGATCATTTACTATTTGTCTCAACCTGTAACTCCATAAGAGCACTGTTTTATTTCATTCGTTAAGAGGAGCACTTCTGGGTTTTAAAAGTATGGCAAATGAAACTCAGTGATAGGATGCCATTTTGGAGGTAATTTCATTAAAATACTTCTGAATTTACTACCGCATCATCTTATAAAACACTTAAAATGTTAAAATATAGAAATAGCCGTCGTTTCGTTCGTGATGCAGCAGCCTTCTTTAGGGCATTGAGTAATTTAGCTGGGGAGTCGGTGCTTCAGTATATCACATTTCCAACGTTATCGTAAGATCACAAACGTGAAATGTCTTAGATTTTATATTGAAAGTCCACTAAGAATCGATGAAAAGCTTATGGGGCCGTTTGACTGGAAAAAGAAACAGCGCTTGCACAACTGGCGACGTTTCTCCAAAACTTACCGCACAAAAACACGGCCCCCAGAAGCTTGTCAGTGATTTTAGTTTCTCATGATTAGTATTTTATGAGAGGACTCGGCGGTACACCCAGAAGGAATTTAATGAGTTAGACATTGTCCACAGTGATCTACGTGTGTATATCAGTGATGACGTGTCTGAGCAGTAACCCTAATAACATACACTAATGAGCCATAACATTATGACCACCTGCTTAATAGCTTGTTTGTCCGTCTTTGGCATTAAATACATTACTGATTCTGCGTATCAGGGATCTGACTGTTTGTTGGTAAGTTTATGGAGGTAGATGGCATTAGGTGTCAACTCACAGGTCATGTAACTGGCATATATAACGGGTCGCTGATTTGCATACGTGGTCATGCCACACTATGGCGACCCAGATGGATCCCATAGATATTTACATCAGGCGACTCTGGTCGCCGAAACATCAACGTGAGTTTACCACATTGCTCCTCAAACACCTGTACCACGGTTCTGGCTCCGAGACATGGACAATTATACTGAAAGATGACGTCATCGTCGGGGAAGTCATCAAGCATGAAAGGGATGCAGGTGGTTCGCAGTTGCCAGCGTGTCTTCGATTACTACCACAAGACCCAGGCAAGCTTAGGACAATACCTTCCATAGCATGATACTGCTCCCACCAGCCTGCGTCCGTGGCACGTTTCGAGCAGCCGTTCACCTCGATGACGGCGTTTGTGGAGACGACTACCGACCTACTGTAGCAAAAACGTGATTCACCTCAAGAGCCGACACGTTTCCCTTGATCGACTGTCGAATCCCGATCGCCCTGTGCACTCTGAAATCGTAATTGACGATGTCGTTGGGTCAACATATGAACACGTAGAGGTTGTCTGCTGCGGAGCTCCAAGTTCAACAATGAACGGTGTGCTCCGAAACATTTGTGCGTGCACCAACAGTGTGCTCTTTCGGCAGAGATGTCGCAGATCTCCATCTGTCCTACTTTACAGAGAGGACAAACCTCCGAATCCCACGTTCTGTGAAGAGTCTTGGACGTCCAACCATTTAGCGCCTAGTGGTAGTTGCACTGTCTTTCTACCTCTTTCCGTAAATGCTCACGACAGTAGCACGTGAACATTCAACCAGCTTCGGCGTTTTCGAGATACTCGTTCGCACGCTCTGCGTAATAATAATCTGCCCTTTGTCAAAGTCGCTTATCTCAGTGGATTTTCCCATTTGGAGCCCATATCTTCGCTAGGGTGATCCGCCGTCCGTGTCTGCTTCTCTTACATACTTTTGGTACTGCGTCACTTGCCCGCAACGCCACCAGGCGGCATCCAACGATGCGATGGGCAGTGGTCATAATATTTTGGCTTATCAGCGTATAAGAAAGCTGTAAGTACTGAGGAAAAAGGAAAAGTTACTCAGTCATTTGATATTTATTCACGGATGCCAGGACTACACGCTGTATGAACTACCTTTGCATAACACAATATTATTTATAAATATATAATATTTTGACATTTGTTTTATACATATTTACCACCCACTGTTAATTTCATTTTGTACTGGAAAGTTGTTTCTGGCTGAAATCGACCGCAGAATAAAAATAAATTATACAGCATCTTCACTTGTTAACAGTATGTCATTCGAAGAATTAACGAGGAAGATGTACAGTACTTGAACTGGACGTATCTCGAACTGTCGTAAACTTGCCATAACAGATCACCAGCAACGCGATGACTACATTTCTGCCCATGGACTAAACTTCACAGTGAGGCATACAAAGACCCCTACGAAAGAAATGATTCAGTCTGTTGAAGTAGCACTCGACTCGTCGAAGTCGTAGCCGAAAAGGTAATACGTGGAACGGTCAGAACTACATAAAGAGCGACACTGTCTAAACATAACACCTCTCTGGAAGAAACAGCAGCCACAGTCGAACATTGGAGGATTGATGACATAGTGATTCTTCAGGCGGGTAAAGAAAGCTCCATGGGTGTAATCGCAGTATTAATCTAGATTACAGATTGATTGAGTACTTCCATCTGCGAAGAACTTAGGTGTGATTCGACGACAAAAATTATTAAGAAGACATGATTTGTAATCAGAGCCTCCAGAACTGTTCAAAACATAGCCTGTGGGCTCATTACCCAAGTGACGGTAACACCGAAATGTTTATGGAGTAACTAAGATCCATACAGAAAGCTGCTTCTCGTGAATGTAATTAATGGTATGGACTCTGGAGAAGTTTATGTCTCAAAAACTGCGTCCCCTTATGGGACATACAGAATCGTATGATAAGGATTCGACTAGCTTTTTCCTACTTAGACAGGAGCAGCACGGTCAATAAATTTGTTATGTTTAGATTTGACATAAAGTCTCTCACCACCAACGTACCAATAGAAGAGACCATCAGCACCATTCGGGAACGAATACTACCTGATATCTATGATCTTGGGTTATGGTGTTTTTAGTCACACAGTTTCACCTGGCGTGGCAAATATTATGAACAAAGCGACGAAATGGCGATGGAATTTCCCTGCTACCCACTCCCCACCACCCTCTCCGACAGCAGCAGATATCTTCGAGTCTGAACAAACTGCTTTCAGCTCTACGCAGCTCCTCTCAGCCGGCCGGGGTGGCCGAACGGTTCTAGGCGCTACAGTCTGGAACCGCGCGACCGCTACGTCGCAGGTTCGAATCCTGCCTCGGGCATGGATGTGTGTGATGTCCTTAGGCTAGTTAGATTTAAGTAGTTCTAAGTTCCAGGGGACTGATGACCTCAGAAGTTAAGTCCCATAGTGCTCAGAGCCATTTGAACCATTTAGCTCCTCCCACGCTGGTTGCTGCTACTCGTAAGTGGACCGCATCTCCACTATTTGGTAGCGTGAAGAAGCAGAGCTGTACAAGTTCCATCAGCATATTAACAGTCTGTGTAAGAATATACAGTTTACAACAAGAAAGTGGCGGTAGGATTACATTGCTGTAGGTGGAAATGTACGCAGGGTGTTTCCGTAAGAGCGTGCAAAAATGTAGCAGGACATAGAGAATGCTCCACTGAACAATTTGAGGTAGGGAACCTGGAATCGGGCGAGCCGGCTTAAGGAGGTATGGCGGTAAACTTGTCGACCGCTTTGTCTAGCATTACTGTTTTCCAGCTTATTTACAGCATACATGCGTACAAGTTCACACGTACTATGCTGTTTATTTACATGTACATTCTTTATTCCCTGCAAGGTAACAAGGAGGACGAGAAAGGTTACTAGTAGGTCTTGATTCAGGTTTTGTTTACTTTTTTTGTCCATGAGGTGGCTCAGTTGTATCGTACGAGTATTTACATTGTCCCATGACAGAACGTGCTACGAATCAACGACAGGCCCATTCATTACTCAGTGTTACTCGGAGACTTACAGTACAATATGATGGAGCAGTACCGGTACAGTTTCGCAGAACTCGCTGACATTCATCTTGTGTAGGGGAAGCACATTGCAACGCCCTCACTGCTGAAAGGCTGTACAGGGAACGATTTCCTAACAGGCATCATCCGTGACGACGAGTGTTTATTTCTCTCGATCGACGAACGCGGGAGATTGCTACATTGGAAAGAAGACACGAGGGACCGGGCAACACGAGGACCACTCGCATACCACATTTTGAAGAACAGGTGCTGGAACCTTTTGCAGCGAACACCACCACAAGTACTCGTCGTATTGCACGTGAAATGGGCGCTGCACATACTAGCGTGTGGCGCGTACTCTATGAACAACAATTACACCCATGTCACCCAAAATGAGTCCGTGCAATGCTTGTGACTGATTTTGCGCCAAGGCCCAAGGGTCGCACTGTATCACTGGTTGCTATAACAGTGCATTGATCGACAGATTTCCTCCAAATCGTACTGTTTACTAATGAGGCCTCATTTGATCGTGGTGGTATTTCTAACAGTAGGAATAGTCATGTGTGGGAGGAAAACATTTACTCTGTAGTAGAATCACACCTTCAAGTACGTTTTCCTGTGAATATCTGGGCCGGTATTGTAGACGACAATCTCATTGGGCCATATCTTCCACCTGGCCGCCGTCTGGCCACCTGTACTAGAGGTTTGTGCAAAGAGTTCTACCTGAGTTGTTGGAGGACGGATCCCTGGCTGTTCGTGAGAGGATGTGGATACAACATGACGGTGCACCGCCTCACTTCATCGTTGTATTTCCTGGCTGCTGGATTGGAAGGGAAGATCCTATTGCATGCCTGCGAGGTCATCTGACCTGAATCCCCTTAATTATCACTTTTCTACGGGGGCCTCAGTAGATACGGAGATGTCATAATTACCAGAATTGTAGCTGCCTGTGGTGTGATTCGAAACACACCAAGGATATTTAGGGATATTTGTCAAGCTGCGTCATAATCTTGTTCGCCGATTGAGGTGGATGGCCGTCAGTTTCATCACATTTTGTTAGATATAGTACAAATGGTACGTTCATTGTGTCAATGATGGTATTTGCAGTTAACTGTAACTAATGTAAATAAAAAGTACATGGTAATGTGATTTTATTCCTATCATCTCTTTAAGCTGACTTCTCCGACCCCAGGTTCCCTGCCTCAAATTGTTCAGTGAAGCATCCGCTATGTAGCGTTAAATTTTAGCACCCTCTTACGAAAACACCGTGTACAGCTTCCAAAGGCAAGGTGGGACACAGTCTATTCGAAAACAACCGACACCAGCCGGTACCCACGTGCTGAATGACACCGCTATTCGGCTCAGAGGTGTTGCTCCTAGAGCCGATCGCTTCAGCCTTCAGGCTCTCTAGAAAGCAAGTAGCCGGCGTGTTGCATACTCGCAGCCACTAGGTGCAGTGGGGCAGGAGCCGGCGAAACAGGTCGGTTGCTCCGAGCCAGGGAGTTCCTGAGACAAAGATTCTTTCTTACACAATCGAGTGCTTTTCTTCGCATTAGAATGGCGACGAAGGAGTACCGTCCACGAATTTCGGCATACAAGTCGAGGGTACCTAGCGACTGGAAAAAAGCGCAGGTCGTTCCCGTTATCAAGAAGGGTAGCAGAACAGATGCTCTCATCAATAAGCCTATATCGTTGACGTCAGTCTGTTGCAGGATTGTGGAATACATATTGTGGTCAAGAAGCATAACGTTCCTGGAGAACGAAAATCCACTCTATAGAAAACAACATGGATTCCGGAAACAGAGATCTCGCTCTGTTCCCCATGAGATCTATAATGCTGTACACAACGATCCACAAGTTGAGGCTGTGTTCTTTAACTTCAGGGAAGTATTTGATACATCCTCTGTTGCCGTGTAATTATAAAAATGATTAAAATGGCTCTGAGCACTATGGGACTCACCTGCTGAGGTCATAAGTCCCCTAGAACTTAGAACTACTTAAACCTAACTAACCTAAGGACATCACACACATCCATGCCCGAGGCAGGATTCGAACCCGCGACCGTAGCGGTCGCGCGGTTCCGGACTGTAGCGCCTAGAACCGCTTGGCCACTCCGGCCGGCTGTAATGAAAAAAATACGAGCTTTCGAGATTAGCGACTGGATTCAAGACTTCCGTGCAGACACAATCAACACGTCCCTCTTAAGGGAACAAAATCGACAGATATAAAGATAATTTTCGGATTATCCTAAGTAAGTGTGACAGGACAGTTATTATCTACAATGCATGTAAAAGATTAGTCAGATGTCCTGTAAGACTGATCGCGGATGATGCCGTTGTCCATAATAAAGCAGCCACGCCAGAAGACAGTATCGGTTTGCAGGATGACCTGCAGAGGATTAATGAATGGTGCAGGCACTGCAGTTGACCCTGACTGTTAATAAATATGACATACTGTGCATACATAGAAAAAAGTCACTATTGTACAACTAGACAGTTGATAAGAAACTGAAGGAAACAGTATCAACCGTAAAACATCTTGGAGTAACTAGAGTAACTATCAAGAGCGACCTTAAGTGGAATGATCACATCAAACAAATAGTAGTAAAAGCAGATCCCAGACATTTTCGTAGGGAGAATTTCATCCACAAAGCAAATGCTTTATAATGCTCTTGTCGATCTAGTCTTGAGTATTGTTCATCAATATGGGATTCTTATCAGAAGAGACGAATAGTGGCGCGTTTCGTCACGGGATCGTTTAATCGACACGAAAGCACTACTGAGATGCTCAAACTCCATTGGCAGACATTACAAGATAGGTGCTGTGCATCACGGAGAGGTTTACTGTTGACATTTCGGGACAGCACTTTTCGGGAGGAGTCGGACAACATATTACTTCCTCCCATATACATCTCACGTAATGATCACGACGAGAAAATTCGCGAAATTAGAGTCAACACAGAGGCTTACCACACAGAGGCTACACACGGTTAGGCGACAGATTAGTAATTCTAGACTGTATTGAACACGACAGGTAATTGTGGGTATGTTTACGAATGTGTACTGACTTTAGTGTACTGTATTAGAACTATATCACATTTACACATAAACTGTTATTTGTTATAGCGTTAGAGCACTAAGCTAACAGCCGGCTGCGGTGGTCTCGCGGTTCTAGGCGCTCAGTCCGGAACCGCGCGCCTGCTACGGTCGCAGGTTCGAGTCCTGCCTCGGGCATGGATGTGTGTGATGTCCTTAGGTTGGTTAGGTTTAAGTAGTTCTAAGTTCTAGGGGACTGATGACCACAGATGTTAGCCGGCCGCTTGTGGCCGAGCGGTTCTGGCGCTACAGTCTGGAACCGCGCGACCGCTACGGTCGCAGGTTCGAATCCTGCCTCGGGCATGGATGTGTGTGATGTCCTTAGGTTGGTTAGGTTTAAGTAGTTCTAAGTTCTAGGGGACTAATGACCACAAATGTTACCCGGCCGCTTGTGGCCGAGC
Organism: Schistocerca nitens; assembly: GCF_023898315.1. Taxonomy (NCBI): domain Eukaryota; kingdom Metazoa; phylum Arthropoda; class Insecta; order Orthoptera; family Acrididae; genus Schistocerca; species Schistocerca nitens. The sequence goes on from NC_064616.1 coordinate 564,853,780, forward strand.
GGTTCTGGCGCTACAGTCTGGAACCGCGCGACCGCTACGGTCGCAGGTTCGAATCCTGCCTCGGGCATGGATGTGTGTGTTGTCCTTAGGTTAGTTAGGTTTAAGTAGTTCTAAGTTCTAGGGGACTTATGACCTCAGCAGTTGAGTCCCATAGTGCTCAGAGCCATTTGAACCATTTGAACCACAGATTTTAAGTCCCATAGTGCTCAGAGCCATTGAACCATTGAACTAAGCTAACACATCTAAAAGCGACGCCACTTTCATGTGACCAGCTTGTAAGCTCTTAGTTGGTAATGCATTAAGTTTTCTTGACATACTGACTCTTTAGGACCCGTATCTTTGCCAGAAAGACCATTGGCCTCTAGAGCTGTGCAGCTGTTGTTTGCATTACCATTGTTACTGCCACAGGTGACAATGACTATTACCATATTTTGTCTCAACATGAACATAGAAAACTGCTGATCTGCTTAAAAAAGGATGTTTACATTGCATCTAAATTTGGAGGACTAGATGTTTTACACCTATTTCTATTCATAGAAGTAGCAATTTAGCAAGCGAATTGATGTCTACCAGTTATTGCCAAAATAGAATCTTATAGCTGGGAACAGAAAATATCATGTGTTTGAACCAGCACAAAGACCGACACACAATATTTTCAACGTGCTGCACTGTACTCTGTACCAGTCACTTCCATGCAGTATCTATCAACGAATAACTTACTGAGATCTGTTGTGTGGTGTTTAATAGTAGTTTGCAGTTTGTCTGCGTCAGTAATAAGCCCCTTAAGCATTTTTAATGTGTTATCTATACGAAAAGGAATAGTGGAAATGGAGGACATCGAAGTCAAGAAACGAAAAACTAGAGTATATGGCTTAGACAACTACCATTAAGAAATACACTCCTGGAAATTGAAATAAGAACACCGTGAATTCATTGTCCCAGGAAGGGGAAACTTTATTGACACATTCCTGGGGTCAGATACATCACATGATCACACTGACAGAACCACAGGCACATAGACACAGGCAACAGAGCATGCACAATGTCGGCACTAGTACAGTGTATATCCACCTTTCGCAGCAATGCAGGCTGCTATTCTCCCATGGAGACGATCGTAGAGATGCTGGATGTAGTCCTGTGGAACGGCTTGCCATGCCATTTCCACCTGGCGCCTCAGTTGGACCAGCGTTCGTGCTGGACGTGCAGACCGCGTGAGACGACGCTTCATCCAGTCCCAAACATGCTCAATGGGGGACAGATCCGGAGATCTTGCTGGCCAGGGTAGTTGACTTACACCTTCTAGAGCACGTTGGGTGGCACGGGATACATGCGGACGTGCATTGTCCTGTTGGAACAGCAAGTTCCCTTGTCGGTCTAGGAATGGTAGAACGATGGGTTCGATGACGGTTTGGATGTACCGTGCACTATTCAGTGTCCCCTCGACGATCACCAGTGGTGCACGGCCAGTGTAGGAGATCGCTCCCCACACCATGATGCCGGGTGTTGGCCCTGTGTGCCTCGGTCGTATGCAGTCCTGATTGTGGCGCTCACCTGCACGGCGCCAAACACGCATACGACCATCATTGGCACCAAGGCAGAAGCGACTCTCATCGCTGAAGACGACACGTCTCCATTCGTCCCTCCATTCACGCCTGTCGCGACACCACTGGAGGTGGGCTGCACGATGTTGGGGCGTGAGCGGAAGACGGCCTAACGGTGTGCGGGACCGTAGCCCAGCTTCATGGAGACGGTTGCGAATGGTCCTCGCCGATACCCCAGGAACAACAGTGTCCCTAATTTGCTGGGAAGTGGCGGTGCGGTCCCCTACGGCACTGCGTAGGATCCTACGGTCTTGGCGTGCATCCGTGCGTCGCTGCGGTCCGGTCCCAGGTCGACGGGCACGTGCACCTTCCGCCGACCACTGGCGACAACATCGATGTACTGTGGAGACCTCACGCCCCACGTGTTGAGCAATTCGGCGGTACGTCCACCCGGCCTCCCGCATGCCCACTATACGCCCTCGCTCAAAGTCCGTCAACTGCACATACGGTTCACGTCCACGCTGTCGCGGCATGCTACCAGTGTTAAAGACTGCGATGGAGCTCCGTATGCCACGGCAAACTGGCTGACACTGACGGCGGCGGTGCACAAATGCTGCGCAGCTAGCGCCATTCGACGGCCAACACCGCGGTTCCTGGTGTGTCCGCTGTGCCGTGCGTGTGATCATTGCTTGTACAGCCCTCTCGCAGTGTCCGGAGCAAGTATGGTGGGTCTGACACACCGGTGTCAATGTGTTCTTTTTTCCATTTCCAGGAGTGTTATATAAACTGCAGTTGGACAAAGAAGAAGCTATTGCAAATAGCAGTGGTAAGCACCTATATGATGGAGTAGTGTTCACAAATGTAGGAATCAAGGTTGTTTACCCCATTGTAGGGTCCCCCTGAATAGGTCAGGCGTGCACTACACGCCGGAAGCGGCTACAAGGGTAGCGGAGTACGTGTGGAGTGCACATGTGGGGTTTTAGGTAAGAGAATTCCCTCCCTAGGCCCGACAAGACGCCTCCTAAGACGCGGCAAGGTAGGAGTAGGCAAAATGCAACAGGGAATAACAATATTAATGTGCTAATAGTAAACTGCAGGAGCGTCTATAGAAAGGTCCAAGAACTGCTCTCATTAATAAGCGGTCACAACGCCTAGGGACAGAAAGTTGGCTGAAACCAGACGTAAACAGTAATGAAATCCTAAACTCAGATTGGAATGTATACCGTAGAGACAGGCTGGACAGTGAAGGGGGAGGCGTGTTTATACCAATAAGAAGTGCAATAGTATCGAAGGAAACTGACGGAGATCCGAAATGTGAAATGATTTGGGTGAAGGTCACGGTTAAAGCAGGCTCAGAGATGGTAATTGGATGTCTCTATAGGCCCCCTGGCTCAGCAGCTGTTGTGGCTGAACACCTGAAGGATAATTTGGAAAATATTTCGAGTAGATTTCCCCACCATGTTATAGTTCTGGGTGGAGATTTTAATTTGCCGGATATAGACTGGGAGACTCAAACCTTCGTAACGGGTGGAAGGGACAAAGAATCCAGTGAAAGTTTTTTAAGTGCTTTATCTGAAAACTACCTTGAGCAGGTAAACAGAGAACCGACTCGTGACGATAACATATTAGACCTTCTGCTGACAAACAGCCCCGAACTATTTGAAACTGTTAACGCAGAACAGGGAATCAGCTATCATAAAGCGGTTACTGCATCGACGATTTCAGCCGTAAATAGAAAAATTAAGAAAGGTAGGAAGATTTTTCTGTTTAGCAAAAGTGACAAAAAGCAGATTACACAGTACCTGACGGCTCAACATAAAAGTTTTGTCTCAAGTACAGACAGTGTTGAGGATCAGTGGACAAAGTTCAAAACCATCGTACAATATGCGTTAGATGAATATGTGCCAAGCAAGATCGTAAGAGATGGGAAAGAGCCACCGTGGTACAACAACCGAGTTAGAAAACTGCAGCGGAAGCAAAGGGAACTTCACAGCAAACATAAACGTAGCCAAAGCCTTGCAGACAAACAGAAATTACGCGAAGCGAAATGTAGTGTGAGGAGGGCTATGCGAGAGGCGTTCAATGAATTCGAAAGTAAAGTTCTAAGTTCTATGTACTGACTTGGCAGAAAATCCTAAGAAATTCTGGTCTTATGTCAAAGCTGTAGGTGGATCAAAACAAAATGTCCAGACACTCTGTGACCAAAATGGTACTGAAACAGGGGATGACAGACTAAAGGCCGAAATACTAAATGTCTCTTTCCAAAGCTGTTTCACAGAGGAAGACTGCACTGTAGTTCCTTCTCTAGATTGTCGCACAGATGACAAAATGGTAGATATCGAAATAGACGACAGAGGGATAGAGAAACAATTAAAATCGCTCAAAAGAGGAAAGGCCGCTGGACCTGATGGGATACCAGTTCGATTTTACACAGAGTACGCGAAGGAACTTGGCTCCCTTCTTGCAGCGGTGTACCGTAGGTCTCTAGAAGAGTGTAGCGTTCCAATGGATTGGAAAAGGACACAGGTCATCCCCGTTTTCAAGAAGGGACGTCGAACAGATGTGCAGAACATGAATATGTCTCTATAGGCCCCCTGGCTCAGCAGCTGTTGTGGCTGAACACCTGAAGGATAATTTGGAAAATATTTCGAGTAGATTTCCCCACCATGTTATAGTTCTGGGATGACAGACTAAAGGCCGAAATACTAAATGTCTCTTTCCAAAGCTGTTTCACAGAGGAAGACTGCACTGTAGTTCCTTCTCTAGATTGTCGCACAGATGACAAAATGGTAGATATCGAAATAGACGACAGAGGGATAGAGAAACAATTAAAATCGCTCAAAAGAGGAAAGGCCGCTGGACCTGATGGGATACCAGTTCGATTTTACACAGAGTACGTGAAGGAACTTGGCTCCCTTCTTGCAGCGGTGTACCGTAGGTCTCTAGAAGAGTGTAGCGTTCCAATGGATTGGAAAAGGACACAGGTCATCCCCGTTTTCAAGAAGGGACGTCGAACAGATGTGCAGAACATGAATATGTCTCTATAGGCCCCCTGGCTCAGCAGCTGTTGTGGCTGAACACCAATTTTTGGAACACGTATTATGTTCGAGTATAATTACTTTTCTGGAGAATAGAAATCTACTCTGTAGGAAACAGCATGAGTTTCGAAAAAATACGGTCGTGTGAAACCCAGCTCGCGCTATTCGTCCACGAGACTCAGAGGGCCATAGACACGGGTTCACAGGTAGATGCCGTGTTTCTTGAGTTCCGCAAGGCGTTCGATACAGTTCCCCACAGTCGTTTAATGAACAAAGTAAGAGCATATGGACTATCAGACCAATTGTGTGATTGGATTGAGGAGTTCTTAGATAACAGAACGCAGCATGCCATACTCAATGGAGAGAAGCCTTCCGAAATAAGAGTTATTTCAGGTGTGCCGCAGGGGAGTGTCATGGGACCGTTGCTATTCACAATATACATAAATGACCTTGTTGATGACATCGGAAGTTCACTGAGGCTTTTTGCAGATGATGTTGTGGTGTATCGAGAGGTTGTAACAATGGAAAATTTTACTGAAATGCAAGAGGATCTGCAGCGAATTGACGCATGGTGCAGGGAATGGCAATTGAATCTCAATGTAGACAAGTGTAATGTGCTGCGAATACATAGAAAGATAGATCCCTTATCATTTAGCTACAAAATAGCAGGTCAGCAACTGGAAGCAGTTAATTCCATAAATTATCTGGGAGTACGCATTAGGAGTGATTTAAAATGGAATGATCATATAACGCTGATCGTCGGTAAAGCAGATGTCAGACTGGGATTCATTGGAAGAGTCCTAAGGAAATGCAATCCGAAAACAAAGGAAGTAGGTTACAGTACGCTCGTTCGCCCACTGCTTGAATACTGCTCAGCGGTGTGGGATCCGTACCAGATAGGGTTGATAGAAGAGATAGAGAAGATCCAACGGAGAGCAGCGCGCTTCGTTACAGGATCATTTAGTAATCGCGAAAGCGTTACGGAGATGATAGATAAACTCCAGTGGAAGGCTCTGCAGGAGAGACACTCAGTAGCTCGGTACGGGCTTTTGTTGAAGTTTCGAGAACATACCTTCACCGACGAGTCCAGCAGTATATTGCTCCCTCCTACGTATATATCGCGAAGAGACCATGAGGATAAAATCAGAGAGATTGGAGCGCACACAGAAGCATACAGACAATCCTTCTTGCCACGAACAATACGAGACTGGAATAGAAGGGAGAACCGATAGAGGTACTCAGGGTACCCTCCGCCACACACCGTCAGGTGGCTTGCCGAGTATGGATGTAGATGTACACAAGAAAAATCTGTTTACAGAGTTCCATTCACATCTGCATCTGCGTAAAAAAAAAAAGAGATAGTTGCATTCAATCTAAATGTGGCCGACTAGGTGTTGTACTCCTAGCAACATAACATCTGCTTTCAGAGTTTAAAACCAGTGGAATACAAGGTAATAACAGTAATTCGTATGCAAAAATTGTTAAATAAAGATCTACATGGCTATACGACATTGGAAGCGGAACCATTCCACGGCAGTCTGATGCCAAGTTCCAATGGGGAATCCTCTCTGTATACAATAAAATACCAACCATTTAATGTTAGATTTAATGTACACATCTCATTTGGAAAGTGTAATCTTTTTGCTAGCCTCCATAATTTGTGCTAGCGGGTCTGAGCGTGTACGATGTGTTAAGCACGAATGTTAGTGGTGGATTGTGGTCTGGCCCGCTTCCGCTCGATACTGTATGTGCTGCGAGAGTACACGTGCAGTCTCTCAATAGCTCAAATGCCGTGGCGTTCCCGAAATTACACGTATCCGAGGCGGTGGCAGGTTTGCTGCTTCCGTATCACAAAATACGATCATACATTTGTACTTTTGGACGTTTGTACTCTTTGTAGAACCCAGCCTGTCACTGCCGCGCATACTCTTAATTTCGGAAACTGGAGTCACGTCACAGCGTTCGCTCTATTGAGAGATCTTATGTGTGGTCTCACAGCATATGCAGTATCGCACAGAATTGGGCCTGAGCAGTGTCATCCATTGGCATGTGTGCTGAACACAGAGAGCATTTAGGTCAGCCAGCACACAGGTCAGCCACCGCATTTAGGTCAGCCAGCTAGGAAACAGAGTAGACTGTCCAATGAGGTGTGTGCATCAAATCATATATTGAATGATCGGCATTTTACAAAGGTCCCATACTGTAATATGGCAGCAGGCTGCTGTGGTTTGCTTCTACTTCAAACGTGATTAGAACATAAAAAAATTTTCAAACTAAATACTGTTAAAAGCTGTTATTCCATCTGCTTTAAACTCTGCAAACGGTAGGATGTCACTACGTGTACAACGTCTACTCTGTAACATTTAGATACAATATACCCATGCTTTTTAAGCAGGTCTAGATATGAATGGAGCTTTATAAATGGATTTTTTTGTGCATCCCTTACGGTACTAAATGTCTAGATTCTGACATTTTCTACACTATTCTGACTTATGCCTACTTACCATTGCTATTTACATTTAATGCTATTATCTTATATTCTCCATTTGTATTTAGATTTCATCAAACTCTGTGTTTAAAGCAATATGTAAACTTTGGTTGCACATTTGCAATAGCTTCTTCCTTTAGATTCATAAAGGAGTCAATGTGTCGACCAGATTTAACCCATTACCTATTACGACCTAATAAGCTGGTCACGTGACAATGACGTCATTTTCCGTTCCTTTACTGCAGTTTTTAGTATCATATACTCCAGGTTTTCACTCCTTGACTTTGTTGTCCTCCATTTCTAGTTATTTTTTAGCATACATAACCCATTAACCATGCTTGGGGACTTACTACCCCAGCAGACAAACAGCAGAACTCTGTTCAACACCACAGCCCGCATCTCGTGGTCGTGCGGTAGCGTTCTCGCTTCCCACGCCCGGGTTCCCGGGTTCGATTCCCGGCGGGGTCAGGGATTTTCTCTGCCTCGTGATGGCTGGGTGTTGTGTGCTGTCCTTAGGTTAGTTAGGTTTAAGTAGTTCTAAGTTCTAGTGGACTTATGACCACAGCAGTTGAGTCCCATAGTGCTCAGAGCCATTTGAACCACACAGCAGCTGTTCCGTAACTTATTGGTTAGTTGATACTAAATAGACGTGACTGGCAAAGAATATAGTGGAGCACGTTGTAAATACTGTTTATTGGTCTTTGAACTGGTTCAGACACAGGGTTCATTGTGTTCCCGGCAATGAGATTGTATTTGTGTGTAAATGGTATGCACCCATTCATTTGCTAAACTACTGCTTCTATTCATAGGCCTAGGTGCACTTCATCTAGTCCGCCACATTTAGATGCAATGTAACCTTTTTTTTAAGCAGATACAGATGATAAAGGAACTTTACAAATAGATTTTTTGTGTGTTGCTTAATGCAGTAAACGGTGTAGATTCTGACATTTTCGACCTGTACGCCAAAGTAAGGTTACGTGCGTCTCCCCTGTAACAATAACAGTGGGAATGCATAGAACAGTTGCACATCTCTAGAGACCCACCAGTCTTGCTGTCAGAGATATACGTACCTAACGAATCAATGTGTTTTGCAAACTTAATGCTTAATGACTTGTCTATTAAGAGCTTATCAGTTGGTCACTTGTTTGTGTGTTAGCTTAGAACTCTATGCTACAACATATAACAGTACATGTGTAAATATACTATAGTTCCATCACGCTACGCTAATGTTTATATATATTCACAAAAATACCTTTGAATACCCATCATGTTCGATACAATCTGTAATTTTTATCATCTGCATAGCAAGCTTCGGATTTCTATGGTGTGTGATGTGCAAAATATGGAATCTACATCTACATCTACATTTATACTCCGCAAACCACCCAACGGTGTGGCGGAGGGCACTCTACGTGCCACTGTCATTACCTCCCTTTTCTGTTCCAGTCGCGTATGGTTCGCGGGAAGAACGACCGTCTGAAAGCCTCCGTGCGCGCTCTAATCTCTCTAATTTTACATTCGTGATCTCCTCGGGAGGTATAAGTAGGGGGGAAGCAATATATTCGATACCTCATCCAGAAACGCACCCTCTCGAAACCTGGCGAGCAAGCTACACCGCGATGCAGAGCGCCTCTCTTGCAGAGTCTGCCACTTGAGTTTGCTAAACATCTCCGTAACGCTATCACGGTTACCAAATAACCCTGTGACGAAACGCGCCGCTCTTCTTTGGATCTTCTCTATCTCCTCCGTCAACCCGATCTGGTACGGATCCCACACTGATGAGCAATACTCAAGTATAGGTCGAACGAGTGCTTTGTAAGCCACCTCCTTTGTTGATGGACTACGTTTTCTAAGGACTCTTCCAATGAATCTCAACCTGGTACCCGCCTTACCAACAATTAATTTTATATGATCATTCCACTTCAAATCGTTCCGCACGCATACTCCCAGATATTTTACAGAAGTAACTGCTATCAGTGTTTCTTCCGCTATCATATAATCATAAAATAAAGGATCCTTCTTTCTATGTATTCGCAATACATTACATTTGTGTATGTTAAGGGTCGGTTGCCACTCCCCGCACCAAGTGCCTATCCGCTGCAGATCTTCCTTCATTTCGCTAAAATTTTCTAATGCTGCAACTTCTCTGTATACTACACCATCATCCGCGAAAAGCCGCATGGAACTTCCGACACTATCTACAAGGTCATTTATATATATTGTGAAAAGCAATGGTCCCATAACACTCCCCTGTGGCACGCCAGAGGTTACCTTAACGTCTGTAGACGTCTCTCCATTGATAACAACATGCTGTGTTCTGTTTGCTAAAAAATCTTCAATCCAGCCACACAGCTGGTCTGATATTCCGTAGGCTCTTACTTTGTTTATCAGGCGACAGTGCGGAACTGTATCGAACGCCTTCCGGAAGTCAAGGAAAATAGCAGCTACCTGTGAGCCTGTGTCTAATATTTTCTGGGTCTCGTGAACAAATAAAGCGAGTTGGGTCTCACACGATCGCTGTTTCCGGAATCCATGTTGATTCCTACAGAGTAGATTCTGGGTTTCCAAAAAAGACATGATACTCGAGCAAAAAACATGTTCTAAAATTCTACAACAGATCGATGTCAGAGATATAGGTCTATAGTTTTGCGCATCTGCTCGACGACCCTTCTTGAAGACTGGGATTACCTGTGCTCTTTTCCAATCATTTGGCTATTAGAAGGGCTGTTAGAAGGGGGGCAAGTTCTTTCGCGTACTCTGTGTAGAATCGAATTGGTATCCCGTCAGGTCCAGTGGACTTTCCTCTGTTGAGTGATTCCAGTTGCTTTTCTATTCCTTGGACACTTATTTCGATGTCAGCCATTTTTTCGTTTGTGCGAGGATTTAGAATAGGAACTGCAGTGCGGTCTTCCTCTGTGAAACAACTTTGGAAAAAGGTGTTTAGTATTTCAGCTTTACGCGTGTCATCCGCTGTTTCAATGCCATCATCATCCCGGAGTGTCTGGATATGTTGTTTCGAGCCACTTACTGATTTAACGTAAGACCAGAACTTCCTAGGATTTTCTGTCAAGTCGGTACATAGAATTTTACTTTCGAATTCACTGAACGCTTCACGCATAGCCCTCCTTACGCTAACTTTGACATAATTTAGCTTTTGTTTGTCTGAGAGGTTTTGGCTGCGATTAAACTTGGAGTGAAGCTCTCTTTGCTTTCGCAGTAGTTTCCTAACTTTGTTGTTGAACCACGGTGGGTTTTTCCCGTCCCTCACAGTTTTACTCGGCACGTATCTGCCTAAAACGCATTTTACAATTGCCTTGGACTTTTTCCATAAACACTCAACATTGTCAGTGTCGGAACAGAAATTTTCTTTTTGATCTGTTAGGCAGTCTGAAATCTGCCTTCTATTACTCTTGCTAAACAGATAAACCTTCCTCCCTTTTTTATATTCCTATTAATTTCCATATTCAGGGATGCTGCAACGCCCTTATGATCACTGATTCGTCCGCAGCTCGTGGTCGTGAGGTAGCGTTCTTGCTTCCCGCGCCCGGGTTCCCGGGTTCGATTCCCGGCGGGGTCAGGGATTTTCTCTGCCTCGTGATGACTGGGTGTTGTGTGATGTCCTTAGGTTAGTTAGGTTTAAGTAGTTCTAAGTTCTAGGGGACTTATGACCATAGCTGTTGAGTCCCATAGCGCTCAGAGCCATTTTTTTTTATCACTGATTCCCTGTTCTGCACTTACAAAGTCGAAAAGTTCGGGTCTGTTTGTTATCAGTAGGTCCAAGATTTTATCTCCACGAGTCGGTTCTCTGTTTAATTGCTCGAGGTAATTTTCGGATAATGCACTCAGTATAATGTCACTCGATGCTCTGTCCCTACCACCCGTCCTAAACATCTTAGTGTCCCAGTCTATATCTGGTAAATTGAAATCTCCACCTAAGACTATAACATGCTGAGAAAATTTATGTGACATGTATTCCAAATTTTCTCTTAATTCAAAAATGGTTCAAATGGCTCTGAGCACTATGGGACTCAACTTCTGAGGTCATTAGTCCCCTAGAACTTAGAACTAGTTAAACCTAACTAACCTAAGGACATCACAAACATCCATGCCCGAGGCAGGATTCGAACCTGTGACCGTAGCGGTCTTGCGGTTCCAGACTGCAGCGCCTGTAACCGCACGGCCACTTCGGCCGGCTTTCTCTTAATTGTTCTGCCACTAATGCTGCTGAGTCGGGAGGTCGCTAAAATGAGCCCATTATTAACCTAGCTCGGTTATTGAGTGTAACCTCCACCCATAATAATTCACAGGAACTATCCACTTCTACTTCACTACAGGATAAACTACTACTAAGAGTGACAAACACGCCACCACCGGTTGCATGCAATCTATCATTTCCTAAACACCTGAGAGGCACCCACATGCCTTGCTCATACTGTGGCATCAAGTAGTCAGGCCTGCAAGATGAGTGGTCTGCCAAGAGAGTGGATTCATTCTTATTTATCGAGTAACACGAACTTTCGTACTCACAATTAAGTTACAAATTATCCTCCTGTATGAATAATACGCAACGGCAACGCACATCTGACTATCAGTAATTTACAGAACTCTGTTCACTACGCACTGGCAATACCACATTTTTTTTTTTTTTTTTTTTTTTTATTTCACGGCTATTATCAACACGTGGACATCGCACTGAATATGAGTGGCGCACACATTACAATTTCTGGGTATCATGACAACATACAATTCGAAGGAAAAGGCCACCAATCTTTTTCTTTTCACTATCTTATTTATTCCGATAAATTCTATAACCTAAACACACAAATTCTGTAACCTACAACAATAACACATGAGAAATTCCGCCCAGTGGGCGTGGCTTTACATTGGTGAATCTCTATCTTATGGTCTCGTAATTATTTAACGCTACAGTGCACTTTCTGGATAGGATGGTGGATCTTTTATTATTTCTCACACTTCGACTCTCACAATCATCATCACGAAACTTTCCTCCAGACCGAGCAGTACAAAAGGAACACGCATAACCCACTACCTCTGAAACTACCTTGCTACTCCCCCATGCAAACCACACATACTTAAATTACATGACATACACCACACTAAAACATGAAATACAACACAAGGAATAGTCACAACATTATCACTTTCAGCTTTCCCACTTCAATTAATATGAAAGGGTACAGTACCGCCCGACATTGAAAATAGGTACAACATACTTCATTATTTTTGTCAGAACAACACATTTTTTTGTAAAATAATTCAATTTCAATTAATACAGCGAAGCCGGATACCAGTGTGGGAAAGAATGACAATTCATTTATTTAATTGATCACATGTGCACTCCCACAAAATAAATCCCTACATCCAGTTTGGTGAGATCTGTGAAATGAATGAATGTATGGTCGGCTGCTAACCGCAGATAGTGAATATGATCATCTTTGAGACGATCCTTTGGCCACCTTTGGTGGGACCAAAGAGATGAAATTTTACCTGAGCTTTGAGCGCCTGAAATGTGGCTGACCAATACGGTAGCAAGGTGTTCCCCCACTTCAGCAGAGATGCGAGAGGACCTCAAGAATGGCCATGTTTCAGCACTCTGCCACTGGATCTTGTGCTGTTAAGACCTTTTTTAGTTGTGCTCCGTAAAGACAAAAGAGTGGAGACATGGTATGCATGTGGAATATTTAAGAGTTGTTTGAAATAATAATTTCTCTATTTCAGGAACTTTTGTGGGGAGAATTAAATGTCAGGCAGGTAATATTAATGGGATTGTAGTAATCTTCGGAAGTGACCAACGGTCACAATGAAACCACGTGTAGCAATAACTTGAAATACTTCCATGTGCTTAAGTTAAGCTGAATTACTAGCGTGTGTACAGTAAGTTGAAATATTTAAGAAATAGCGTGTGTACCATAAGTTAATATATTTAAGAAATGGCGTGTGCAGGACTTGAAATTAGAGACGAGTACTTCCACGTGGTGAGTACTGTGTGAGTCTCAATCTGTGTATGAGACAAAGGATAAAGAGAAGTGCTCGTCCATGGTATCAGTTGAGGACTCGCGTGTGTGATGAATACATTCTTAATATTACTTTGCGTGATATGATTCCGTGTGACGCTAGATTCAAACTCTGAGAGAGAAGCAAGGTGAGTCGGCCGTCTATCCAGCAACGCCAATTGGCTTGCATTGCACAGGAGGACGTGCATATATCTCCAGAGCTCATAGTAGGAAAATAGAATTATGAAGTGGGGCAGTGTCGTGTGAAACTGGGATAAATATTAATTGAAGTGGGAAAGCTGAAAGTGATAATGTTGTGACTATTCCCTGTGTGGTATTTCATATTGTAGTGTGGTGTATGTCATGTAATTTGGGTATGTGTGGTTTGCATGGGAGAGTAGCGAGGTAGTTTCAAAAGATTAGTGGATTATGCGTGTTCCTTTTGTACTGCTCGGTCTGGAGGAAAGTTTCGTGATGATGATTGTGAGAGTCGAAGTGTGAGAAATAATAAAAGATCCACCATCCTATCCAGAAAGTGCACTGTAGAGTTAAATAATTACGAGACCATAATATAGAGATTCACCAATGTAAAGCCATGCCCACTGGGCGGAATTTCTCATGTGTTATTGTTGTAGGTTATAGAATTTGTGTGTTTAGGTTATAGAATTTATTGGAATAAATAAGATAGTGAAAAGAAAAAGATTGGTGGACTTTTCCTTCGAATTGTATGTTGTCATGATGTCCCGAATTTATAATGTGTGCGCCATTCATATTCAGTGCGGTGGCCACGTGTTGATAAAAGCCGTTAAATAAAAGACAAAAAAGAAAATGTGGTATTGCCAGTGCGTAGTGAACAGTCAGAGTTCTGTAAATCACTGATAGTCAGATGTGCGTTTCCGTTGCGTATTATTCATACAGGAGGATAATTTGTAACTTGATTGTGAGTACGAGAGTTCATGTTACTCGATAAATAAGAATGAATCCACTCGCTTGGCAGAGCACTCATCTTGCAGGCCTGACTGCTTAATGCCACAGTATGAGCAAGGCATGTGGGTGCCTCTCAAATATTTATCCCAGTTTCACACGACACTGCCCCACTTCGTAATTCTACTTTCCTACTATGAACTCTGGAGATATATGCACGTCTTCCTGTGCAATGCAAGCCAATTGGCGTTGCTGGATAGACGGCTGACTCACCTTGTTTCTCTCTCAGAGTATTATAGTTTGAATCAAGCGTCACACGGAAACATATCACGCAAAGTAATATTAAGAACATATTCATCACACACACGAGTCCTCAACTGATACCATGGACGAGTACTTCTCTTTATCCTTTGTCTCCTACACAGATTGAGACTCACACAGTACTCACCACGTGGAAGTACTCGCCTCTAATTTCAAGTCCTGCACACGCTATTTCTTAAATATTTCAACTTATAGTACCCACGCTAGTAATTCAGCTTTACTTAAGCACACGGAAGTATTTCAACTTATTGCTACACGTGGTTTCATTTTGACCGTTGGTCACTTCCAAAGATTACTACGATCCCATTAATATTACCTGCCTGACATTTAATTCTCCCCACAAAAGTTCCTGAAATAGAGAAATTATTATTTCAAGCTACTCTTAAATATTCCACATGCATACCATGTCTCCACTCTTTTGTCTTTACAAATCACACCTAAGGCAGGTCTTAACAGCACAAGATCCAGCGGCAGAGTGCTGAAACATGGCCGTTCTCCAGGTCCTCTCGCACCTCTGCTGAAGTGGGGGAGCACCTTGCTACCGTATTGGTCAGCCACATTTCAGGCGCTCAAAGCTCAGGTAAATTTCATCTCTTTGGTCCCACCAAAGGTGGCCGAAGGATCGTCTCAAAGATGATCATATATTCACATTCACTATCTGCAGTTAGCAGCCGACCATACATTCATTCATTTCACAGATCTCACCAAACTGGATGTAGGGATTTATTTTGTGGGAGTGCACATGTGATCAATTAAATAAATGAATTGTCATTCTTTCCTACACTGGTATCCGGCTTCGCTGTATTAATTGAAATTGAGTTATTTTACAAAAAAAATGTGTTGTTCTGACAAAAATAATGAAGTATGTTGTACCTATTTTCAATGTCGGGCGGTACTGTACCCTTTCACACAGTCTGTGCCTTTGTAAAAATTTCGGCAGAATTTATCTCTGACTTCAGCCAGCTTTCTGTACCTATAACGATTTCAGCTTCGGTGCTTTCTATCAGCGCTTGAAGTTCCGGTACTTTACCAATGCAGCTTCGACAGTTTACGATTACAATACCGATTGCTGCTTGGCCCCCGCATGTCCTGACTTTGCCCCACACCCTTTGAGGCTGCCACCCTTTCTGTACTTGCCCGAGGCCATCTAACCTAAAAAACCGCCCAGTCCACGCCACACAACCCCTGCTACCCGTGTAGCCGCTTGCTGCGTGTAGTGGACTCCTGGGCAGCCACAGTCTTAGTCCGATCTGGGGTGCGTGGGACGAGCTGGCTGTCCCCAACAAACCCCCATCCGGACCCCCAAAGTGATGCCCATTGGCAACAGCCTCAAGCTGTGTGACCGAAGCCAACACTGCCTGAAGCTGGGATCGAAGGGATGCCGAACACAGCAGTTGCAGTCCCTATTCATGCTAAAAACTGTTATGCAAAGAACGTCTGAACTAATGTACAGAGAGCACAAACAATTCGACACAAAATTTAAACGGTTATTAAAATACAAGATTGCCTAGTAAATGCAGTAATGCTGCTACTTGCGCACTGCTGACACACTGCTCGGCGGCGGAAGGAGACTACGCGATTTTACACTATTCAGGTACTAAAAGGCGATGCTACAACTCTCAAATACTATAATACGCCCGAAATTTATGAATTAAACAATGCAAGTACCAAAAACACGCAAAGAAATTAAGAATTAAACTATGTAACAAATAAGTGAGATAGGAGTATACGACTTGCTGCTGGCAGCTGCTTATCCAACGGCGGCAGCCTAGGATACTTACCAGGTTGGACTAATAGATGTAGGGTGTAATTACCACAAAAAAATATGGAAGCCTATTTTACTGTGGCAAGGGGCTTGCCGCAGTGGATGCACCGGTTCCCGCCAAATCACCGAAGTTAAGTCCTGTCAAGCGTGGCCGGCACTTGGATGGGTGACCATCCTGGCCGCCAATAGCTGTTGCCATTTTTCGGGGTGCACTCAGCTTCGTGATGGCAATTGAGGAGGCTACTCGACCGAATAGTAGCGGCTCCGGTCAAAGAAAACCATCATAACAACCGGGAGAGCGGTCTGCTGTCCACACGCCCCTCCTATCCGCATCCACAGTGAGGATGACACGGCGGTCGGATGGTCCAGATGGGCCACTTGAAGCCCGACGAATGTTGCTGCTGCTATTTTACTGTGGGGATGTTACGGTACAGAATAGAAAGGGGTAGAAATTAGAAAAAAAATTATTAATACTCACCCCTATTGCCTCAGGAAATTCAAGCCATGACAGAGACAGAGGTGGAAGCACTGTCAAACGTGGGTCAAGTCGATGTCACTGTCTGCCGAGTAAGGAATAAGCATTCAGCAGAAAAGAGGATGGAAAACCAAAAGAAGCGAGACAAGTATATTCGTTAATTCGTAAGGCACGTTGCAAGACACTGTATCTCTTTCATAAGGGAACTTAGCAAGGGATCGACACTGCAGTTAACAGCCTGTCAAGTGAATGTAACAGAATGAGGACACATTAGGTCATTACGAACCGAGATTTGCGTCATAACCTCACACTAGCTCCCTTTAAATACTCCAGCTCTGCTGTTCTTGTCATTACTTGATCATTGAGATCAATGGCCTTCATAATAACAGCACTCTATTCCATGATTACGATATTGCAGTAAATCTATTATCTACTCTCGGAGAAACTGACTTTTTTCCGACAACACCACATCACAGAGTGCTGCGAATATCGGACTTCAGCACAGAAGCCAGCAGCAGGGCCTCTCAGGGTCCATCTTCCTGTTCGGCCGCTTTTGAATGCTGAAGCCTGCCAGGGGTAGGGAGGAGACCAACTGACCACACGACTACCAGTACCAGGTACACCGCAGATGGGTCATCAAGGGTCATTGTAGAATTTACAGTAGGATTGAGTACACTTCGCAGGATGGCACGAGAACCACTTCGCACTGGGCAGCCCCAATCCCGCTCGCCGGCAGCAGGCGCGCCGCCAGGGTCAATCACATTACCTCCAGGGAGTGCAAGCGCTGAGCTGACTCGACAGACGTCAGCTAGAATCCAGCACGCAGCTGAATTAGCAGCAGTCGGTGGTGCTGCAGAAGAACGACGACTTTTAAACAATGAGAATAAATAATTGTTCTCTAATAATGTTCCGAAACAAGTATGGAGTTATTATGGATGACAATGTGCCATGACACTGCGACACAATTGTTCGTAATTAGTTTGAAGAACATTCTGGACATTTGGAGCGAATGATTTGGCCACTCAGATCACCTGAGATGAATCTCATCGATCATTTATTGAACATAATCCAGAGGTCAGTGAATAAAAAATCCTGCACTTTCGCAATTATGGACGGCTGTAGAGACAGCATGGCTCAATATTTCTGCAGGGAACTCCCAACGACTTGTTCAGTCCATGTCACATCGATTTGCTGCACTACGTCGAGCTAAAGAAGGTCCGACACGATATTATGGGATACCCCATGACTTTTGTCACCTCAGTGATGATGAAATAATTTTCACCTTTTTCGCTACGGGGGTAGACATGGCTTTGAGTGTTCTCCCTTTCTCAGCATTAAATTTGAGACCTACGACTGATCCACAGTAAAAGCCATGAACAGAATGAGTTCGGTTCCTTTTAAAGTGGTCTCCACATTTCTGTGAATTTTCTTCCGTAACAATAGACAAATGCCGAAGTAATCTCGTAAGAAATTCTCAGAGTTAGTTCTAAATGTTAATGTACGGTCATGTTTCTTCTGGCATGCCTATGGCGTTAGTGATTCCAGTCCATATCATTATCCTATCATTCAGTATCATAACTTGCACTTCCTTAATTTCGTCCTTGGTTACAGTTTTTAGAAGTCGTTTATGTAAACTATCTTCAAGAGATGTACGGACATGTTTAACTCCGTCGCTCGTTCTTAACTGTTGAAAATAAAGGAGCTCACTTAGTATAAATCTTCACCAATTTTGAAGGTATATCTGCTATTGTTGATAAGCTGCCTAGGTTAGAGAACTGAACTATGGATTTTGTGTTTATACATTTGAACGATACGCACACGAAAATTTTAAAAACCGTACAAACATAACGTATTCTGCAACTAAATTTTACATTGGTCTTCTGCAATGCGTAAATTTGTTTGATCCCAACGCCATCTGCGACGGGGTGTGTTGGGGGCTGGACACCAGAGCGCCTTTGTTCCACCGCTGGTACAGCCGCGCACCTCACTTGTTTCCGCGTGCTGCGGGCAAACCGGTTGCACCGCAAACTCTCACATTCACGTTTTGCTCTCAAGTGCTGTATCTCAGCTTTTCGGAATCCAACGGTAACTCTGGATCAGTGCAGAAGGTAACGTCTGGTTGAATCAGGACGAGTTACAGTATTCTTGAGGTACTTCCACTCGCTGTGTTGAAACTCATTTCGCCATTTACATCGACGAATCGAAGATAATGCTTGGAAACAGGAGAAAATCACACCAATATTCGATTACGCATTGTAAAGAAGGGTTTGACCTCGGGTGAAGTTATGAAGTGATAGGAAGTGCACGAGCTACTAAAGTTAGTCGTCGAAGAGAATCTGGAACGTAGACCACAAATATTCTTTCGTGAAATATGTTCTCTGCTACAGCTCGAGCATTTGACGTCATTACCGTGATGGCCTGAAGGAAGAGGTTCAAATGGTTCAAATGGCTCTGAGCACTATGGGACTTAACATCTATGGTCATCAGTCCCCTAGAACTTAGAACTACTTAAACCTAACTAACCTAAGGACATCACACAACACCCAGCCATCACGAGGCAGAGAAAATCCCTGACCCCGCCGGGAATCGAACCCGGGAACCCGGGCGAAAGGAAGAGGCTGAAGGTATTTACAGACTATTTTATTTCATACTGCAGTGCTGTAGATATGCGTAAGAAATATGCGAAGAAACACTGGAAAAAAGACCGAGTTCTTGCCGATAAAACTGTTTGGTAAATTTTGAAGACCAATATTTTAACCATAATGTAAAACAATACTACTACGTCTATCATACATTGCGTGTAACAGTCATATAGATGAGATAAGATACATTAGAATGAATTCAAATGAAGAAAGCAATTTCCCTACGCTCTGTAAAAGAATTTGAAAGAAAACAAAGCGCCTAACAACGGTAAAAGTTTATTTCACCTACAGGCCCACATTTTATAGTTGCGTGTGTAGTCTACACAATCTGATCAAATGCGTCCGGACAGCCATTAGTGGACGTTAATATGGGTTGTCCCCAACCTGCTCCTTTATGACGACCTGAAGATTGCTGGGGACACTCGCAATGAGGTGTCTGAAAGTCCATGGAGGAACGGCGCCCTATTCTTCCTCAAGAGCCGAAGTCATAAAAGGTAGTGATGTTGGACGCTGGGGTCTGAAGCAAAGTCGACACTCTAACTCATCTCAAAGGCGTTCCACTGGATTCAGGTCGGGATTCTGGGCAGTCCAGTCCATTTCAAGTTTGGTATTGTCCACAAACGATTGTCTCATAGATGCTGCTTTATGACAGGCTGCACTATCATGCTGACACAGACAAATATCGTCTCCTAAATGTTCCTCTATTGTATGCAGTACTCAGTGCTGTAAAATGTCTTAATATCCTCCGATATTAAGCGTTTACTTAAGCTTGATAGGAGAATCATACCATAACTACGAAAACACCCCCCCATACAGTAACACAGTCTCCTCTGTACTTCACGGTTGGCACTTCACGTGATACCAAGTAAGGTTCCCCAGGTGTTCACCAAACCCAAACCCTTCCACAGGACTGGCACAGGGTATAGTGTGATTAATCACTTAAAATCACCAGTTTCCAGTCATCCGCTGTCCAGTGACGTCGCTCTTTAAACCATTTCAAGTGTCCGTTAGTTAATACAGAAACGAGTGACTTTTATGAAGAGCTGCTTCACCATTGTACCCCGCTGTGTGCAGTCATTGTGCCAGCTGGACTGCTAATAGCATTTTGCAACTCTCGAGTGATTTTTTCTGTGGATTTTGCAACCAAAATGGTGACTAACATTGCTTGTGCATTAAAAGTAATAGGAATCTTTCGAGAGCAAGCAGTCAAATTTATTTTAGAAGTAAGATGAAATTTGAGACGCCAGAGTGAAGCGTACGTAAATACGCTCGACTGTATTCTCAACTGTAATCAGGGAATTTGTAAATGAACTCATATGTCCCCCATCCGTCCAAAATGTATGGTTTTAATGCTTAAGGTGTTCTACATAATCTCTCCCCACTTGAGTAGAAGGCACAGGACATTCATACAACCACGTGAAACAGTCATAAAAGTTCTTCTTTGGGATGTTGTTCAACTTGCACATCGCATTATCGGTTATGTCGTCAAAGCGTAATCCTTCACGTGAGTTTTTCAGTGTTTGGTTTTGTGGTAGCATCGTATTGGTAATACCATATCCCGTCGCAAGTGATGATTTTTTCCAGAAAAGAAGTATCAGCGTTTTGCATTGCGTCATGTCGCAGCAATAACACTGCACCTCAGTTGCAAGTTCCGATAAATTAATGCGTTCGAAGTCTCGGTATGCAGTCACTTGCGGTTTCTTTGTGGAACATTCTAGAAAAACTACATGAAAATTACGTCGTGGGTGTACATGCCAGGTGGAGGTGTTTCAGAGGAACGAAATACTCTGTTTGGGGATTTTATTGCAAATATATCTATAAGAGCGTGACTATTGTTCGTGTGAAGAGTAGGAGCAAGATAAGTAGCAACACTTTTGAAGAAGAAAGCATCCCCTTAAATCCCATTATTGACTTTACTGATTTGAGCTACACGGTTTGTACTGCAAGTTTTCTAGTATTTTGCGTCATTCTTTATCGATTCAGTGTTTATACTAGGAGCGCCAAAGCAACAGGTATAGGCTTGCGTATTCAAATACAGAGATATATAAACAAGCATAATACATCGCTGGGGTCATCAATGCCTATAGAAGATGACAAGTGTCTGGCGCAGTTTTCAGATCGGTTAGTGCTACTACAGTAGCAGGTTATCAAGATTTAAGTGAGTTTCAACGTAATGTTACAGTCGGCGCATGAGCAATGTGACACAGCGTCTTCGAGGTAGCGATCAAGTGGGGATTTTCTCGTACGACCTTTTCACGAGAGTATCGTGAATACCAGGAATGCGGTAAAACATCAAATCTCCGACATCGCTGCGACCGGAAAAAGATCCTGCAAGGACGGGACCAACGACGACTGATGAGAATTGTTCAACGTGACAAAGGTGCAGCCCTTCCTAAAATTGCTGCAGATTTCAAAGCTGAGCCATCAACAAGTGTAAGCATGCGAACCTTTCAACGAAAACATAATCGATATGGGCTTTCGGAACCGAAGGCCCACTCGTGCATCATTGATCACGGAAAGATACAAAGCTTCACGCCTCCCCTGTGTCCAACACCGACATTGGACTGTTCATGACTGGAAACATGTTGCCTGGTCGGACGAGTCTCGTTTCAAATTGTATCGAGCGGATGGACATGTACGGGTATAGAGACAATCTCATGAATCCATGGACCCTGCATGTCAGCCGGGGACTGTTGAAGCTGCTGGAGGTTCTATAATGGTGTGGGCCGTATGCTGTTGGAGTAATGTCGGACCCCTGATACGTCTAGATACAACTCTGACAGGTGACATGTACGTAAGCATCCTGTCTGATCACCCGCATCCAGTCACCTCCAGTGTGCATTCCAACGGACTTGGGCAATCCCAGCAGAACAATGCGACATTTCACACGTCCAGAATCGCTACAGAGTGGCTCCAGGAACATTCTCTGAGCTGAAACACTTCCGCTGCCCACCAAACTCGCCAGATATTAACGTTATTGAGTACATCTGTGATGTCTTGCAACGTGTTGTTCAGAAGAGATCTCCAACCCCTGGTACTCTTACGTATTTATGAACAGCCCTGCGAGGTTCATGGTGTCAGTTCCCTGAAGCACTACATCAGACATTAGTCGACTCCATGCCACGTCGTCTTGCGCCACTTCTGCGTGCTCGCGGGGACCTACACGTTCTTAGGCAGGTGTACCAGTTTCTTTGACTCTTCAGTGTATATAAAACAGCGTTGTGCGCATAAATTATCAGAGACCTACTTTTGTTGTCTGCTAGATCAGTTACATACAGGGTGTCCCAGAAATGTTGTGACAAGCTTCGAGTGGTTGTAGTGGGTGTCTTGAGGGACAAACTGAGGAAAGGAACACGTCATCCAACGTCGCTAAAGAGCGCCGAAGCTGCCCCCAGACCACTTCTTCGCCAGCAGACGTGACTTTGTACGCTGACGAACCGTAGGCGGAAAGTCTTGCAATGTTGTTTATTGGTCAGTGATTGCGACTGATTGTCACGATCGCCAGGGGAGAATATGGGGGAGAATGTGGAGCTGCACTGCGTAGACAGGCCTTGTCTCCTATGAATGCGGTTCTCTGTGGCCTCGGTGGATGGCTCTATCGGACACGAGATTCCATCCGAAGTTTACTTTTTTTTCCTGGAACCGTCTAAAATTTTCGTTGTTTTTCGTGGCACAGGAGAAAAATTAACTATACATGAAAAGTGTTCGCAGTTGCAAATATCGGAATCTATCAGCTGTATATGGAATGGCAACAATGAAAATTTTTGCCATATCGGGACTCGAACACGGATTTCCAGCTTATCTCGAGCGGTCGCTTTACCATTTCGCTATCCAAAGGGACTTTGCATCGTAATTCGGAATAACACAGGCACTTCAGTATCGTATTTATCCGCCGACACCTGGCAAACGACTTTCAAGTAAAATAACTGCCCTGTACGGGAACATACATAATGGTTGAACGAGTTCAGATTGTAGACACATGGAAGTTTTCGTCTGGCCATGAGTCGCGCTCGGTTAGCTAAATGGTATGGCAACCGGTCGAGATAAGCGGGAAATTCGAGTTTGAGTCCCAGTCCGGCACAAATTTTCATTGTCGTGACTCCATTATACGGACATGCACGCATGTCCGAAAGAACTCGGTCCTCCAAATCTAGTGTAGGCAAAGCCTTCCGCCTCCCTGCACTTTCGTCTGTCTGAAAACACTCATGATCACACAAACGCCCAAAAGGGGCTTGAAATGTTGTGTGATGTTTCGGTGTCCGTTTCCATTTGCTTGGTCATACATAAACACTATCTCAGCTAGTTCCCGACGTGAATACCATATTATTCTGCTGATTACAGTACGTTGCGTCAATCACACAGCCTGCAAAACATAAGGAACGGGTGGCACATGTTCAGAGCAACTTTCATTCGACAGCCTAAGCTGCCGTGCAACGATGCATTTCCAGACACATGTTCATAGGACCTTTTATCCTCCATTTTCAGTCACAAATCCATTCCTACAATATGTCGGTTTTATTAATGTTCATCCTGAATAGACGAGGAGTCATACTTTACTCATTTATAAACATGACGTCTGTATTAACAAACAGATCAAGTTCATCAATTCAAAGTTGCAACACAGTAATTATTAATATAAAATTTTTATTTGGAAAACAGAACAAAAAACTAAAATTCGTGCAATATTTTTGTTTTTGTATTGAATAAAACTGTTTTTGAACCACAAAAATTTTGTTTCTTATGCTTCTAGCTTCAAAACAAATTTTGACATGTCCACATTCACCCCAAAGTCCAAAAAATGGAAAATCTGATAGGATTAACACTGTTTTTCCTTTTCATCGCTCTATGCGGGGCAAAGTGAAACTCCAAGTTTTTGTTTTTCTTTTGTGGTATAAAAGCATGTGATAGGTCCCAAATCTAATTGTAAGTTTAAATTTAGGTACAAGACCTACAATCCCATATCATTTTTATTTTCATATTTATTTTTAAAATCGTCGTTAAGTTCAAAACTTTCTGTTCACCCATTTTACGGTTCTGTATTTACCAAATAATGTGCGCATCACATTTGAAAGCCCGCTGCTCTACTTCCAAGTCATTCGCTGAAAATTGGCAACATACTTACAAAACTACATTTTCAGTACACTGTATTTCTGGTCACTTGTTTTCAGTTCACTTTCGGGAAATAATTGTCCATTTTTTTTTTCTGTTTCCGTTTACCATCTACTTTTTCCTGGACGCCTGTTCTGATTTTCCAGAAATTCAAAACATCCGTATAGTCAAATTAATTTTGTCTAGGACACTCTAATAACAGATTAACGCACTTTACTGACTCGGTGTGCGTGACAACGAGTTCCAATCACGTCTCCTTCGCTGTCTTCCTCTACCGAACACGCATATTCTCTATATACACGTCACTTAGCTACTCCAAAGCCTGATTCACAGGCTGCTAATGTTCCATCATCTATGTCTCCACAACCAGGAAATTTGTATTCCAAACGAAAATATTCATCTTATCATAACATATCTCTTAAGGCTTCGTTTTCAGTTTAATTTTCGAAAAATCGCCGAACTATGGACAGATGACTTGTGAGCCGGTTAATCTACTCTCAGATAACAGTGAGGTTAAAGCATTTCGAGAGCTTTTGGATACTATGCTGCATTGCCTTTTTATAAAGCCAAGAAGACGTGGTTTGATGTCAGTGTAACTTCGCACATGTGCATATCATCGGCAGGTACTAATGATTTGAGCTGTCCGCCCCGGGTAGCTGAATGGTCGGCGTGATGGATTGTCAATCCTCTGGGCCCGGGTTCGATTCCCGGCTGGGTCGGGGAATTTTCTCCGCCCAGGGACTTGGTGTTGTGCTGTCCTCATCATCATCCTATCATCCTCATCGACTGGAGGTCGCCAAAGAGGCATCGCATTGAAAGACCGGCACCCGGCGACCGGCCTGCCCAGCGGGGGATCCTAGCTATACGATGAAATTAAATAAAATGATTAGAGCTGCAATTCTCTGTGACAAGTAGAGCTGCCACCAAAGTACGTTAGTGTTGCTAACAGGCCTGGTAGGGCATATAAGGGGTGCGAACAGTGTCAGACGTTAAATGATCGCTGTCAAGGACACGGATATGCCGCGTACTCGTGCAAAACGGCGTTATCAGCACCTCACATAGTTTGAGAGGGGCCATATTGTGGGTCTCTATTTGGCTGATTAGGTGAATCGTGCAATATCCAGATTTATGGGGTATTAGGCTGTGACAGAGGCCTGATGTTGGACTGAATGGGAATGTTTGGGCAGGCATATTCTTCGTAAAGGTATCGGGAAACCCTGTCTGACTGCCATCTGAGAACAAGTAATGGACGCCCTGCAACGTCCTGTGTCTTCCTGCGCCATTTATCGGAGACTAGCGGCAGCCGGACAACAGAATAACGGCCCACGTTTAGGCTGCCGTTAATATCACAACACAAACAGCTACGTTTGGATTGGTGTCGTGACCGGGAAGCATGGACTGTTGTTTATCGATGAATCGCGGTTGTGAACTACCCCACATGACCACCACAGGCGAGTACGGCGGCGGCTTGGGAGAGGTCGCATTCTTCAAATGTTTTGTAGAGGCACAGTGGCGTCACTCCAGGTGTCATGGTGTGGGGAACCATCTTGTACGGCTTCTGGTCACGGTTGGTAGTGATTGAACAAACACTGACGGCACAATAGTAGATCACGGACATCCTGCATCTTCACGTGTTACCTCTCAAATAACAGTATCGCGGTGCCATGTTTCAACAGGACAAGGCAGGTTCACACATGTGATGTGTGTCTACTATCGGTCCCATGTAGAGCATGTGTGGGACCAGCTCGGATATCAGCCCAGTATCCAGGATATCAAGGACCAGTTTCGACAGTTGTGTGCCAGCTAACCTCAGGAGAGGGTACAACTGCTCTGAGACACCTTTCCTGACAGAATCACCGCATACTTCTAGGCCAGTTGAAGTGCAACATCACTCTGACAAGTGCGCTCATACTGCCAAGTTATTTGTCAATTTGACTTGAGTTTGTAATCACTGCAATAAAATTACGTACCATATCAACCTGGAAAGTTTCATTTCGTTTCTTCCTCCCCTTCAGGTTGCTTATATTATTACACTACTGGCCATTAAAATTGCTACACCAAGAAGAAATGCAGATGATAAACGGGTATTCATTGGACAAATATATTATACTAGAACTGACATGTGATTACATTATCACGCAATTTGGGTGCATATATCCTGAGAAATCAGTACCCATACAGCTTCAACACGATACCACAGTTCATCAAGAGTAGTGACTGGCGTATTGAGACGAGCCAGTTGCGCGGCCACCATTGACCAGACGTTTTAAATTAATGAGAGATCTGGAGAATGTGGCGGCCGGGGCAGCAGTCGAACATTTTCTGTATCCAGAAAGGCCCGTACAGGACCTTCAACATGCGGGCGTGCATTATCCTGCTGAAATTTAGGGTTTCGCAGGGATCGAATCAAGGGTAGAGCCACGGGTCGTAAAACATGTGAAATGTAACGTCCACTGTTCAAAGTGCCGTCAATGCGAGCAAGAGGTGATCTAGACGTGTAACCAATGGCACCCCATACCATCACGCCGGGTGATACGCCAGTATGGCGATGACGAATACACGCTTCCAATGTGCGTTCACCGCGATGTCGCCAAACACGGATGCGACCATCATGATGCTGTAAACAGTACCTGGATTCATCCGAAAAAATGACGTTTTGCCATTCGTGCACCCAGATTCGTCGTTGAGTACACCATCGCAGGCGCTCCTGTCTGTGATGCAGCGTCAAGGGTAACTGCAGCCATGGTATCCGAGTTGATAGTCCATGCTGCTGCAAACGCCGTCGAACTGTTCGTGCAGATGGTTGTTGTCTTGCAAACGTCCCCATCTGTTGACTCAGGGATCGAGACGTGGCTGCACGATCCGTTACAGCCACCCGGATAAGATGCCTGTCATCTCGACTGCTAGTGATACAAGGCCGTTGGGGTCCAGCACGGCGTTCCTTATTACCCTCCTGAACAACCGATTCCATATTCTGCTAACGGCCATTGGATCTCGACCAACGCGAGCAGCAACGTCGCGATACGATAAACCGCAATCGCGATAGGCTACAATCCGACCTTTATCAAAGTCGGAAACGTGATGGTACATATTTCTCCTCCTTACACGAGGCATCACAACAACATTTCACCAGGCAACGCCGGTCAACTGCTGTTTGTGTATGAGAAATCGGTTGGAAACTTTCCTCATGTCAGCACGTTGTAGTTGTCGCCAACCTTGTGTGAATGCTCTGAGAAGCTAATCATTTGGATATCACAGCATCTTCTCCCTGTCGTTTAAATTTCGTGTCTGTAGCACGTCATCTTCGTGGTGTAGCGATTTTAATGGCCAGTAGTGTATTTGTCAAGGAGTGTCTCTGCACGCCCTGATGTTTTGCGTAAACGCTGTAAGAGCGCCCGACAGAAACCGCAGCGTCTGGGTAACGTCCTTAGGTCTTGCACGGGCAGACGGCGCCGGCAAAGCGCGACGCTAAGCAGCGAGGAGGCGAGCGGCTGACAGGCCGGTCGGCCGACGTGCACGCGTGTGTGTGGCGGCGGGCCGGCACGCGTGCAAATTGCAAATCATTGCGCCGCTCACGACCGCCGCACAATTTCGTGGCAGCGCAGGAAAAACGTAGTCGCCGTAAATCTAGATCTCGCGCCGTGGCCTGTGGGCTGCAGCGGCGGACGCCGAGCCAAAGCCGGTTCTTATTGCATTGTTGGAGGTACAAAGGAAGCGGTTCCGTGCAGGAGACAAGTGAGCTCGTGAGCTCTACGTCAATCAGAAAGCCTTAAATGGGTAGCCGATCCGCATACATTGTGTATATACCCGTTTTCGTAGCCTTCCGGATTGGAAATTCTGCCCATCAGCGAAAAATAACGCATGCGCTTGGATTCTTGCACACTTTGTAGCTTACGCTCTACAAGCGAGACCTGCAATCCGTAGTGGAAGGAAAGAATACCTCACTTACGAACAATGGATAGTGTACAAAATGGAATGCGCCAATTACAAGAAACACTTTCAAGGATTTCTTCGCCGACCGCTGGGGTTCTAGTTTATCCAGTGAAGAGACTCTAATTTTGACTTCTTTCAAGGAAACGCTTTACGTTTTCAAAGAAGAGCTATTAGTTCTTTTCAAAGAAAAGGTTTCTAGAAATTTAGCGAGAAGAATTTTAATCACCCTGACAGGGGAAGTACCTCAGTACGAAAGGCTGAAACCGAACAAAAATGATTTTAAAATATGCGTAAGTGTTCGTTGTACAACCCATTATGCTCATTTATCGGGAAAACTCCTCGATTGAAGGTTAACGAAGTCGCTCAAATAACATCATAGAACGGACATTTATGTGATGGCGGTAGGTTTTGATATTGGACAACTCCAGTACGGATATAGCGTATATGATTCGACGTGTCGACTTCTTGTCCTCATCAAGTTTAAATCGGGTTCCATTCCGCTGTGTTTGGCTCAACTCTCGAAATTACACATTTGTACTTCGACAACGAAGAATGTAAGAGTGTAAGGCAACACAGTAGGTTCTATTATGGAAAATGTGACTTTATATGTATTGCACTTGTGAACATATACGAGGGGGAATCAGATGAAAACCTTAAAAGTGTAATAAAAAACCGCCATTTCACACTGTTGTTCTGTAAGCTGGTATTACTGTTACCAATCGTGTACCGAATACCCTACAGGAAGCAGCATACTACAGACAAGCGAAACGCGTCCACAATACCAGTTCATAATGGCCGCCCAGCTTGCGACAAAAATACACCAATGAAGGCCAGCTTTCTGCCATACGTTTTGTGAGGAGCGAAGATACGAACCTATTGCAATGCATCGGTAAGTGAATGTCCGGTACGGCAATCCATGTCTATCACTGCAACAAGTGTATGTACGCAGCAGAAAGTTCGGAAATGATGTGACTTTTGTGGCAGGCACCCAGCACCCGGGCGTCGTGACACCAGGGTCTACTGCAGGCAGCAATAGTCATTGGAAAATCGCCGTGTGACAGTGGATTAAAAAGCTACAAATCTGAACATTACTCATGGCTCAGCAAATCACATCATTCATGAAGCTCTTAAGTTTCACAGAGTGTCTGCAATTGGCGTTCCACGGCAGATCACTCTAGAATTGAAAGAACGACACGTTGACGTCTGCGAAGAAGTTTCGTAGCCCTTTGAAGTAGAAGGTGATGGCTCCTTCGCGAAAATTGTTACACGAGACGAAACCTAGGTACACTAATACCAGCCAGAAACAAAAAGAGCAAGCAAGGAATGGCAGCAGTCCTCATCACCAAAACCCATGAAGTTCCGGACGCAGGCATCTGCAGAGATGCTTTTGCTAACTGTCTTTTGGGACGAACGAGACATTGTCTTGGAACACTTCATTTCTAGGGTAAACACCATCACCAGTGCTTCATATTCGAAAACGTTAAAAAATCATCTTCAGCCTTAACAGATGAAAGCGACGTGAACTTCTGATTACACCGTATGACAATGCTCGGCCCCATACTGCCCGTGCAACACTTGAAACCATCGATGACCTGCACCATCGCCAAACCTAGCACCGTGTGATTACCACATGGTTGGACCACACAAAGAGGCTACGGATGGAAAGTAATTCCGTTGTGATGAAGAGGTACAGCAGACAGACGAATTCGTGCAGTGCACTTCCTACGCGCTGGAAGAAGTGAGTTGAACGGCAGGACTGTTGATGAATGGAAACATGTTGCGTGGTCGGATGAGTGTTGTTTCAAATTGTATCGAGCATGTCAGCAGGGGGCTATTTAAGCTGCAGGAGGTTCTATAATGGTGTGGGGCGCGTGCATTTGGAGTGATATGGGATCTTTGATACGTCTCGATACGACTATGACAGGTGACACGAACTTAAGCATCCTGTCTGATCTCCTGCATCCATTCATGTCCATTGTGCATTCCGATGGACTTGGGCAATTACAGTTGAACAATGAGACACCCCACACGTCCAGAATTGCTACAGAGTGGCTCCAGGAACACTCTTCTGAGTTTAATCACTTCCTCTGGCCACTGAACTCCCCAGACAAGAACATTATTGAGCATATCTGGGATGCCTTGCAACGTGTTGTTCACAAGAGATCTCCACCCGCTGGTACCCTTACGGATTTATGGACAGCTCTGCAGGATTTATGGTGTTATTTCCCTCCAACACTACGTCAGACATTAGTCGAGTCCATGCCACGTCGTATTGCGCCACTTCTGCGCGCTCGCGGGGGCCCTAGACGATATTCGGCAGGAGTACCAGTTTCTTTGCCTCTTCAGTACATACATACATACATACATACATACACACATATATATTACCTCCAATAAATCGTGTTCTTCATTTATTTGTCGTCTATTTAATGTAGTAAGTACTGATGTATTAATTAACTAAATAATGAAAATACACTAGCGTGCAAAACTAAAGGACGAAAGTAACTTTCTGCGTTTCCCTGGTCTAAGGCGGGAAATGTTTCTTTATAGGATGTGTGATAGTCACGGACGACAATGCATGCTCTGCACGGGCACCCATACTGGCCATTAAGGGTGGTAAGGAGTAGTTGTGGTAGGGCGTTCCATTCTTCAGTCAACGCAGTTGACAATTGCTGGATGGTCGTTGGTTCATGTTTACGTGCTGCAACACGTCTTCCCACCGCATCCCACATGTGCTCGATGGGATTCAGATCGGAGGAACGGGCAAGCGAGTCCATTCGCCGAATATCGTCTCGTTCCGAAGCCTCAAAATGGCTCTGAGCACTATGGGACTTAACATCTGTGGTCATCAGTCCCCTAGATCTTAGAACTACTTAAACCTAAGTAACCTAAGGGCATCACACACATCCATGCCCGAGGCAGAATTCGAACCTGCGACCGTAGCGGTCACGCGGTTCCAGACTGAAGCGCCTAGAACCGCACGGTCACACCGGCCGGCTTCAGAAGCCTCCTCCACCTGCGCAGTTCGATGCGATCGCGCAATGTCATCCAAAAACAAATGGACAGGCGCCAGCAGGACTCGCATTCTGAGGGTTCCGTACAATCTTAATTATCTATATAGATAATAATAATAATAATAATAATAATAATAATAATAATAATAATAATACTTTCTGCGACAAGTTTTTCTATTAGACGCTATTTTGGCTCCTTGCATGTCCCTAATCTACCCCAGTTATTCAACTGGCGAAATGGGACCTACAGCTTAACGTGGAATCCAAACCACAAGTTGGTTCTCGAGAATCCTCACATTGCTGACAGGCGAAGGCAAGGTGAAACGAAGGCTGAAACATCTGTGGTCCGACAGAGATTTGATCCCTCCCTCCTCTGGGTTTCGAGGCACGCGCTTTTGCGGTAGACCATCGGGATCGACATGTCCATAAATAATTAACCAATAGGTTTTGATGAGTGAGTTTCCGAATATCAAAATATGTGAAATGTAATTTTTGATTACCCTGACTTAGACGCTTAAATTATTTACAATTATAAGGGACCATAGGTCTTAGTGTTTGACACAAATTTCAACTGGATGCCTCTGTTCGTCCCTGAGAAAAAGGTGTCTGAAGAGATGGACAGACAGACACGGACGGACGGACGGACGGACGGACAGACGAACAACAAATTACTAAAAAAAATTATGTGATGTAACTAGTAACATCATCCAACAAGCAAAATGGGCAGAAATTACAAGAACTGTGGTATGCAGAAACGTGCACCGCAGAGAATAATGAGGATGAAACTGAAATTCGAGAGAGAAGCCGTCAACTCAAAAACCCTACTGGTATGGATGATACAAACGCTGAACTGCTAAGATATGGAAAGATTATTACATTTATTTAAAACGTGCTAGAGAAAGGGATATTCCAGAAGCATGGTCACAAGCAAATGCGATCTCACTACCTAAAAAAGGACAACGCAACAGTGACGAGAACTATAGAGGAAATAGCTTACTTGACACAGCATAAAAGTTTATATAACAATAGTGAATGCAAGATTAAAGGTCATATCTGAGAGTTTATTAGGTTATAAACGAATGGGATTGCGAAGGGGCAGATCGACAACAGATGCAGTATTTATAAAACAAACACATAATCGAAAAACAGAGAGACTATAATAGGGAAACCCATTTAGCATTTGTTCATTTTATTAAGGCATTCTTTCTCTGCCTCGTGATGGCTGGGTGTTGTGTGCTGTCCTTAGGTTAGTTAGGTTTAATTAGTTCTAAGTTCTAGGGGACTGATGACCATAGATGTTAAGTCCCATAGTGCTCAGAGCCATTTTTATTAAGGCATTCAATAATGTTGATGATAGAAGGAAACTATGGAGGAAGAGAGGATATCCACGACACCTCACAAACTTCTTAAAAATTCTGTACAAACACACGGCTGTAATTTTAGATATAAAAGGCACTCTAATACAACAAACAAAGGAGTAAGACAAGAGTGCAGCATTTCATCCACACTTTTTAACATTTATTTAGATGACGCAATTCGGAAATGGAAGGAAATTTTTAAAAGGGGAATTAAGATTAACAGTAATTCCCGTTCGAATTGTCTTTTATATGCAAGCGACGCCACACTTCTGGCGGATAATGATGAACTACAAATCAACAAGTTTCTGATATTTTCTTGTACTTGCTTCTAGTCAAATTTCATTATTCTAGGTCTGCACGAAGTAACCTATATGTTTTGACTAGTGAGTTTTCGAGTTCCTGGGAAGTAGTGGTCTTAACAGTCGAACAGATAGACAGACAGACAGACAGACAGATGGACCCAGAACAAAGTGATCTATTAGGGTACCGTACCTGCCAACTGAGGTACGAAAACGTAAAATGAAGCCATGTCCATGAAAAGACGCAAAAAAAAAAAAATGGTTCAAATGGCTCTGAGCACTATGGGACTCAACTGCTGTGGTCATCAGTCCCCTAGAACAGAATTACTTAAACCTAACTAAACTAAGGACATCACACACATCCATGCCCGAGGCGGGATTAGAACCTGCGACCGTAGCGGTCGCGCGGTTCCAGACTGTAGCGCCTAGAACCGCTTGGCCACTTCGGCCGGCGAAAATACGCACATGGGGAAGGAACTCAACGTCAGAATAACGTTGACCAGTGAGCGTACTGTGTTTTGGAGTACAACACGCCCGTGTAACTTTTTGCCTCCTCTCACCGTAACATTTGGACTTTAATGTTCGACAGTGTTCCCAGGTGGATTACGTATTCCCACCTCTCGCCATATGAAAATGTGTGTGAATATTTAATTACAAATGGCTCACAGCACTATGGGACGTAACATCTGAGGTCATCAGTCCCCTAGAACTTAGAACTACTTAAACCTAACTAACCTAAGGACATCACACACATCCATGCCCGAGGCAGGATTCGAACCTGCGAACGTAGCGGTCACGCGGTTCCAGACTGAAGCCCCTAGAACAGATCGGCCACACCGGCCGGCATTTAATTACAGTTTACTAGTGTGCCACGGTATATAGAAGTAGTTTATCAGTGGGAAACCGGCAGAGCTTCCTTATAACATCAGGACGTTCCAATATTCGCCACAATCAATTTAATTACAGACAGCTGCTACGTTAAAGGGAGAATGCTCCCGTCACCATGGCGAATGGAATACTTTGGATCGTCAGGCAACTGTTATGTCGGCGTGACAATTGGTGGCCACGTGGGCAGGACACGCAATCAGTGAAGCGTTCACGAAATAACAGGGGTGTTCCGTCTTATGTGACTCACGAGGTATACTGTTTCTCCCACTTCTATGGCGTCACAGACGCAAGTCCAATTATCCTAAGTGTAAAATGGCTGGAAAGTAAAAAAAAAAAAAAAAAAAAATCTTCAGTTTTTCCACTGACGTTACAATTCGCTTGTCCTAAATTAAAAACAGTGTAACTCACATACTCCCAGTTGCAAGCCCACTTGTGCAGTTTAAACAATCACCTCCCTAAGTTTAGAGCAAACTTGTTCTAAATTTAAGACCACGTGTGCTATGTTCATATCTAATGTTTAAACATATTTGAAAGGATAGGGAAAATTGCTCTCTATTTAAACAAAAAGTCCAGGGAAAGTCCCATCTGTACGTTTGTCAAATTTCGTGAACACCGTACTATCATCGTTCCATCAGCAACCGCGCCGCACTGGGTCCCCACACCGGGTGTCCAGAGACATCTGCCGCGTAGGCCGTAACCGTAGCTGGTGCACCAGCCACGTACAGGCTACGTGCGCGCTACCACCGCTACATCAGCCTACTCTGTGTGCCTTGAGTCGCTGCTCCCTCTGCTAGGTTGGCACCTGCACCTGTTGGCAGTCACTTCACTACTGACATGGGAGGGATCCAGTCCGACATGTCAAAACCCACCCTGAAATTTTTCACGCAAGAGGAATACACCGGAAGAAACCCACTGCCAAAATTTTAGCTTCTAAGGTGTACTGCAATTACTTTAAAAAAACGTTAAAGCTACTCATTTTTGCTGCACGAAGAACTGCTTATAACGGCTGTTCCTGCAGCCCTTCTGCATAGCGCGCGATCGCCGAGTAATCAGCTGTAGCCTTGACGTGAGAACCTAGCGCCGCGCATCGCGAAGTGCTAAGTGCACACAAGCGAATTTTAAGCACTTAAACCCTATCAAACGTGTCACATATCACTAATTTTTTTGAAGAGCTTGCAATTCATATCAACAGCTAAACTGCTGCAGATATATTTGTTATATAAGTGACTAGCAGAGGAAAGAAAATCAAGGCAATGCACGATGCTGCGTTACAGACGACTTCCATCAATCGGAACATGTAATTTGTTGACATTAAGGATTTTATTACAATTCCTATAGCACATTTCTTAAGATGATTTTCGAATAATGTATATTTTACTGACACTGAAACAGTTACCTTGTTTATGTCCTGCAACCGTCACAAAACTTCAAAGTGTCTATTGGGTGACGAAAACAAACATTTTCCTTACACCAAGCACCCCTACCAAAATATTACTGCATCCAGACACTTCACAGAAATTACTGGCTTCATTTATACAAAAAATGGAATGGAGTAAGAAATGGTCGAGGATGTTATTCAGCGTATTGTGTTGCGTACCAGGTATACTGATCAAATTCCTAAAATATGGTGATGTAAACTGACAATGCATAAATGACTGAAGTTTAGCAATATTATTCTGCTGATATACGTAAAATGACAAAGAGCTGTCGGAAGTTATATTGTCCGACAGTTTTCCGAAAATGTTTTACACAGTTGAAAAATTCCTTTATCGAGAGGCTGAATCACACTATTAGTTCTGGCTGCAACCCGAATTATATTCAGTCTTTTCGTCGTCCTATAAACAGACCTGTAGTTATTTCCAGGCAAAGAATCTAACATAAGCAATGAATTATTTTCTGCAAATGGCAAGAAGGCGTTTTGGAAGTAGCATTGAAAACTGTTCTCTCCAATTTTTCCAGATTTTACTACGTAGATCACAAAATTTTTGCAAGTAAACAGTGTTTTTTAATTTTTGTCCTCCTTTGCCTTGATGTTCCTGCAGACAGATGTGGGGCCACGGGAACAGGAATCCGATGATGGTTATCACTGGCATTGTTGTGTACGAATCTGTCATAGCATTCATCTACTTTACAGGTGATTGAGTCCTTTTTTTTGTTCGAAATGATGAAGTGCAGTTTGTATATAACTCTTGCACGAAATCTGACTGATCCGTTTTATAAACGGCATTTCAGAGGGAAACAAAAAACTTCGTTTTCACGTCATCTACGTATTTCTCCATAGTACTACCTATTAATGACATATCTTCGACACGTTTACTTGAGGTAAACTTCATAATTTTGCGACTTCCTTTTCGTATAATTTCCTGAATCTGTCTAACCAGGTTGAAGAGGTCTGAAAATCAATAATCTTGACATTTTTACCTCACTTGTAATTCACAGCGCCCAGCTCCGCAGATCTCCCTCGGTAACCGTGCACTGACTCTAACGAGCAGTTTTATGTATCCAAATAGATTTCCTTGCCCGATTTCGCGAGTTTCATTTTGGCGCTTATTTCATACTTCGTGTAAATCTTTGTTCCCTTTATACAAGTCACGTCCAGAAATTACGAAACGAAATCGGCTTACCACACTCCTTAAGATAAAGCGTTTTCTCTCACCCTTCGTTTAACCAAAAATTTTACAGTTTTCTTTGTCACTGACTAACATTACTGCGCATGCTTTATTTGGGCTTGGAAGGAAGTCTATTTTTTTCTGGACTTCAATCAGAACTAAAATCATCGTTCGAAATACAATTTACGGAATAGTCCAAGCTATTTCCTGTTTCTCTTAATACTCGTATTTCCAAAACTTCTACCGAAATGTCAACAGTATTTGAACGCATGTCCAAGAAATTAACTAATAAATAACACATATGTAGGTCTTAAGGAAAAGTAGATGATTTCATTTGCACACCACGTTCTTCGTAATTCATCTTTGCAAGTTTGAAAACATTAATTGGATTCTACATTACTGTGAAATTCTGGAACCTACGCAGATGCAGATGCAGTTAGCAACCACTCCTACGGCATTGGCCTCTTACTCAGCCTGCATTTATCGTGAATCTCTCGCCCAGCACAAAGTCCCAAGCGACTGGAAAAAAAGCGCAGGTGACTCCGGTATGTAAGAAGGGTAAAGGAACGGACCAGCAAAATTAAAGACCAATATCCCTAACATCAGTTTGCTGCAGAATCCTTGAACATATTCTCAGTTCGAATGTAGTAAACTTTCTTGAGGCTGAGAAGCTTATGTCTGAGAATCGGCATGGTTTTAGAAAGCATAGTTCGTGCGAAACTCAGCTTGCCCTTTTCTCACACGATATGTTGCGAACAATGAATGAAGGAGAACATGCAGATTCCGTATTTCTAAATTTCCGGAAAGCATTTAACACGGTGCCCCATTGCAGGCTGTTAACAAGGTACGAGCGTATGGAATACGCTCACAGATATGTGAGTGGCTAGAAGATTTCTAAAGTAATAGAACCCAGTATGTTGTACTTCACGGTGAGTGTTCATCAAAGACAAGTGTATCGTCTAGAGTGCCCCAGGAAGGTGTGATAGTAGCGCCGTTGTTCTCTATGTATATAAATGATTTGGCGGAAATGGTCGTCTGCAGTTGTTTGTTGATGATGATGGCGTGGTGTGCCGGAGGGTGTCGGAGTTGAGTGACTGTAGGAAGATACAAGGCGACTTAGACAAAATTTCCAATTGTGATGAATGGCATCTGGCCCTAAATGTGGAAAAATGTAAGTTAATGCGGATGAGTAGAAAGATCAAACCTGTAACATTCGGATACAGTATTACTAGTGTCCTGCTTGACACAGTAAAGTCGTTCAAATATTTGGGCGTAACGTTGCAAAGCGACAAGAAATGGAACGAGCATGTGAGAACTGTGGTAGGGAACGCGAATGGCCGACTTTGGTTTATTGGGAGAATTTTAGGAAAAAGTCGCTCACGTGTAAAGGAGACTGCAGATAGGACGCTGGTGCGACCGGTTCTTGAGTACTGTTCGAGTATTTCGGATACGTACAAGGTCGGATTGAAGGAAGACATCGAAGTAATTCAGAGGCGGGCTGCTAGATTTGTTACTGGGAGGTTCGAACGACACGTAAGTTTTACGGACATGCTTCGGGAACTCAAATGGGAATTCCTGGGGGGAAGGCGACGTCCGATTCGAGAAACATTGTTGAGAAAATTTAGAGAACCTATATTTGAAGCTGCCTGCAGAACGATTCTACTGCCGCCAACATACATTGCGCGTAAGGACCACGAAGGTACGCTACGAGAAATTAGGACTCATACGGAGGCACATAGATAGTGTTCTTTTCCCTCGCTCTATTTGCGAATGGAACAAGAAAGGAAATGACTAGCAGTGGTACAGTGTGCCCTCCGCCACGCACGGTACGGTGGCTTGCGGAGAATCTACGTACATGTAGTTATTATGGATATAAAATGAGTTAATAGTCCGAGCGAGCAGTAAGTGTGAAAAATTGTGTCAGAGAAACTTTCATTGGAAACTGAAAATCGCTTTACAAATTAAGATTGCGTTGTGCCGAGTTTCCTGTTTATCAATGTGCCGTCAACCACGGATATGTGCCCACCGTGTTGCGCTTGCGATGTCTGCAAAGTTACGGCAGTGTTATACAAAACACAGTTCTCTATAGGTTTTCAGTTCTTCATTCTAAACGATTCTCTTCTTTCTTTAATTTAGCCTCACAACTGCCGTCGTAACAGAGCGGATGTGCTCTATCGCTGCAGGTGCGTAGGTGGTGGGTGGGGTGGGGGGGGGGTCGAACCTCCCCTCCTCTTCCCCGAGCCATAAAGGTTTTCTCTCCCTCCCCCCAACTATCCCTCACTATCTCTCTCTCTCTCTTTCTCAGGTTCGTTTAAAGTCAGTAGTCACGTTAAAATATGGCATTTATTAGTTGTAATGAATACTAGATGAAATTTTGACTGCTGAACACTTACAATGAGTGTTAGATTGCAACTTTTGGCGGCAGAAACAAGTGGCACGCCGTCCATACGTTTTCAATGCTACGCTAAGCTTCAGTTTCTTACTTTTTATCAGTACATGTCGGTACACCTCGTGTCGAATTCTTCAATTTACGTCTACTGCCATCACTGACAGTTGTACCCCTATAGTAGGTGAACTCTTGTTGTATGTCAACTGAACAATTTATTTGAATAAACCGTACGTATTTTTCGACTTAGTATCCGAATATGCAATAAATACGGGGGCTCCCATTTGAAAACACAAAGTTAACCCCTCCCAAGCGGGAGGGCTGTTTAGGAGGTGGCCAGTTGTAGCACAAGTAGATGTCCGTTTAATTAATATTAACTTTTCATCTAGAACATTTTTTTAGTACGATCTCTCTTTTTCGAGAAAAACTAACACCCTATACACAGGACGCTTCAGCTGCCGCTACCCATGTCGCTTTATGCAACCCCACATTACAGAACAATGTCGTTTACCAATTCGCTCTCCAGATGTGAAGCATATCGTCAAAGTGACACAGAACAACTGGTAAAGTATACGCATATATTTCAGCCCTATTGTAAAAATTTTGTTTATGAAACTACTTTAGTACGTTAACACGGCGGTTCATATATCAGCCTTTACATTCAGTTATATGCCGGAAAGTTGTCACTTACATGCTTCCAATTTTTATCTCTCTTGTTAATGTGTTGTTTTCGGTAGTGAAACACACTATATAAGGCAACGTTTCTGAACAGTTTACGAAAGATTAAGGACAACAAGCGGAATAAACTTACCGTTGTTTCTTATAGCGAAACACACTGTATAAGGCAAAGTTATTGAATCATTTGCGGAAGATGAACTACTATAAACGGAATAAACTTTACAGAGACGTCCAAAACCTGTATGACTACACCGCTAATCACTCGAAGAAAGTTTGGAGACACTTGGATAGGTATGGTAGAAGTAATGTACATCTTGGTCCAAAAATACCATGCAACATATGGGCAATCCCCATTTTTACTTTTTACAGTATGACTCCGTTTGTTAACAGTCGGTCAAAGCTCTGAGAGGGAACTTGTATCGATTACGTGGCTATTGTCTGTCTGGATACCGTTCCTGATGTAGACATAGTATAGGTTGCATAAAACGACATCGATAGGGGAGCTAAATCGCCCTGTATACACAGGAGTTACAAAAACTTCGACGGGCTGTAGAGGGTGTCTTGAGGAAGGAACTGAGCTTCGGAACCCGTGTCTGTAAGCTTTCTCCATCGACGCTGCAGAAAGTCTGAGTATAGGCGACAGCGCCTGTTACAGACCACCCCTTCGGCAGCGAACCTTCGTACGCTCGCGGACCAAAGGCGGAACGACACGCAATGTTGTTTGTTGTTCAGTGTTCACGAATGATTGGCACGATGACCAGTGGAGAAGATGGAACTAGCTGCTGCACAGACCGGCCTTACCTCCTATGAAAGTGATGAATCAGTGGATGACGTTTTCGGACACAGTTTCCATCTGCAGTTTATTATTTCCAGTGTTTTTCGATATACAGGAGAAAAATTAACGGCGGTTGGGAACCGGCGCCCAAAATTGTCATCCACCAAGGCAAAAGAGTGTCACATTCATAGGAGACAAAGCTTGTCGAGGCAGCAGCTGGCTCCATCTTCTCCACTGGCGATCGTGGCATTCTGTAGTGAGTACTGAGTAATAAAGAACATTGCGAGACTTTCCGCGTACGGTCTTAGACCGTACAAAGTCACATTTGCTGCTGAAGCCTTTGATGATCTGTAGCGTTGTTGGATGACGTTTCCGCACACGAGTTACTATCCTCAATTTGTTCAAGACACCCTCTAGAACTCCTCGATGTTTGTCGGTACAGACTTTTACCACCCCAGGATGAAGAAAAATTCGCAGACTCCTACTTCGCAGCGCTGCTCACATACTAGCAATATAAAAATCTCACTAGAAAAATTTTGACCTGCGCATATTTCCGGCAGTAAATGGACGTTAAAGATTGGCAGCCTGTTAACACTGTATTCAAATGTACGGTAATTAAGTCTGCCAGCATACAGGAGCGGTGCTGTGCAGTTGGTGCAGTGGATAGCGTTTTCGGTTAGCATGCAGGAAGCGGAGGGTTTTATTCTAGGTCCAGGTGTACTTGCTTTTATTTAATAATTTCATTCTCTCTTATATTACTATATTATACACTATTTCTTAAGCCACCCGTATCGGACATTTTAATGCTACAGTATTGTGTAACGGTGAATATAACAAAAACGTGGTCAGACACATCAGAAACAGACACTTGAATCAAATGATCTGTCATAGGACAGAATAAATACAAAAACAATTCCACTTTCGAGATGCTAAAGATGATTTCACAGTAAATAACTCACCACGTACTAGTTCAAATGGCTCAGAGCACTATGGGACTTAACTTCTGAGGTCATCAGTCCCCTAGAACTTAGAACTACTTAAACCTAACGAACCTAAGGACATCACACACATCCATGCCCGAGGCAGGATTCGAACCTGCGACGTAGTGGTCGCGCGGTTCCAGACTGTAGCGCCTAGAACCGCTCGGCCACCCCGGCCGGCCCAAGTACTAGTCATTTATACTGTATGCAGTACGTGCGTTAGATGTAACACATTAGCAACCAGTGACCATAATAATTTCCATATTAATGACCGCATGACGTTTACAAAAGAACACGTGGTTCTCAGAGCAGATGCTCAAAGCGACACCCCTGCACGTCCAGACACTGCGCTACCCACTGGATCACACAGCTCTGGACTCTTCGCAACATGGCTGTATCCTAAGATACAAGAGCAGCACCAACACCCACCATCAGTTTGTTCACATGTCCCAAGGAGTAGAAAAACGTGCACCTTCAAGTGTCCCCACAGGAATAAATCCATGGGATTTAGGTCAGGTGAACGCGGAGGCCATACAACTCCTGGTCCAAACCATTTCCCTGGAAATATTCTGTTTGAATACCATCGCACATTAATTCCAAAGAGTAGAGATGCACCATCCTGTTGGAACCATGACCTCTGCCGAACATGAAGTGGAACGTCTTCCAGTGCGTCAGGCAAATAGTTTGAGAGGAATGCATGATACCTTCGTGCAGTCAACCAGTCAGGCAACAAGTAGGGACACAAACTACTGTCTCCCAACATTCTGACCCATACATTGATGCCGAAGCGAACTTGATGTCCATTGTCGCGAGTGACATGCGGGTTAACGTCACACCAATGATGGGTGTTGTGCATATTGAAAGCACCCTCACGAGTGAACGCTGCTTCAGCCGATCATATTACAATGTATATGAAGTATCGTTAATTTCCCGTTGTTGAAATCATTCACAAAATTGCATCTGCAGAAGGCGCTGAAGAATAATCGTAGGGGGCATCCCATGCTCGTGCAGCACGTTAAACGACCGTGCGTTGGGAGACATGCAACTGTATTGCTACGCTACGTATACTGCGCTAGGATTCTTGATATATGACCTCCAGAATAGCTTCCTCAGTAGCTGGAGGATGGCGAGTCTGTGGAAGGCATGTGTCACGCTATGGTGGAACAAGAGACCGGTCTCCCTAACGCGAAGCTCCAGACGACGAAACACATATTTATTTGAATGACATCGACCAGGATATCTAGCAGCATATTCAAGAACGGCACCACCAGCCCGGTTATCAGATGCATCAAGCACAAGAAACATATCCATATATTAATCATTCGTGTATGCCACACTGTTTTAGAGTAACAAAAGAAGAAAACACGATATGTGTACGAATGTTCATGGAGTCTGTCACTGGCGCGTTACTCCGCTAACAATAAGTTCCTGTCTGGTGAACAGGACGAACAGTATAAACACGTCATACGTCGCAGCGGGCTGTTCCACCTAAAGCGCAGCACCTCTCTTACAGCTTTTGATTGATGATTCATCCCAGCACGTTGCTAGCCCTATTGCTGACGTAAGTCCCTGACGAGATGTAATGGTCCTGAACATGGCAACAATAATAGTTGATACTAATCGATGGGACCATTGGGGGAGGGTACACAGAAATCAGTTTTGGAATCTAGTAAATGCAGCGGTGAGGAACAATTCGCGTCCATGCGACGCTTCTTTAAAAGCTCACTGGTGAAAACGATTGTACTTCCATTTATGTGTTCGCAGTAGGTGAGTGCAAATATTGTGTAGAAGACCCAATGTAAACGTTGTATAATTATTAAGACGCCAAATACCGTACCACGCAGACTATATTTAGCAAAATAGAAACAAATGCGCCTTGACTCGCAATCGAACCCTCGCCCTCCAGCATAGAAACCCAACGCGCTATCCACTTTCTTTTCCTTTTTTTATCTCATTTTGTTCGCTTTTGTTCGTTGCATCTGCTCGGGGTGGATGTCGTAAGACATCCGTTTAAGTTCGTTGTTGATCGATTAACTCAGTTTTTTTATTACAGAGGGCAGCTAACCCTCTGACCGAACATGCTGAGCTACCGTGCCGGTTCCGCTGCACCAACTGCCCAGCAGTACTCCGAGCTGCTGACAGAGCTATTTACCATACACTATTGCCTTGCCTGTCATTAACGTCGATTTGCTGCTAGAAATATGAGCAAGACAAAATTTTGTGATTTGCATTTCGCACTGTGTAGCTGTAGTTAGTCCAAATAAACAGTGTTCATCACCTATTTCACGCGACGCCCATTGTTGACGGGAAGTGTCGGTTTGTTTCCCGTTGCAAACAAAATGATTTTTAAATCGAAATTTTAGGTTGTAATTTGAAAGAGCGGTTTCAGATTAGCCTAGTGCGATATGTGTTTTATCGATATGTATTAACAGGGACAGTAGAACACACAGAATAACCAGTACTCCAGTAGCGACCGCATTACCCTGGCCCACACTGACTGCTAACTCCAGCCATGCAGCGCTACTGACAATGAGCCACTGCTGGATAGTTTATTCTTCGTATTTCACTGTCCCTGTTAATACATATCAAAGAACGAATATTGGACTAGACTAATGTTGGATAGCTCTATCAAATGGTCACGTAATTCGGCTTTCAAGATAATTTTGTTTGTTTGTTTGTTGTTGTTGTTGTTGTTGTGGTCTTCAGTCCTGAGACTGGTTTGATGCAGCTCTCCATGCTACTCTATCCTGTGCAAGCTTCTTCATCTCCCAGTACCTACTGCA
Organism: Schistocerca nitens; assembly: GCF_023898315.1. NCBI lineage: Eukaryota > Metazoa > Arthropoda > Insecta > Orthoptera > Acrididae > Schistocerca > Schistocerca nitens. The sequence goes on from NC_064616.1 coordinate 564,897,800, forward strand.
ACCTACATCCTTCTGAATCTGTTTAGTGTATTCGTCTCTTGGTCTCCCTCTACGATTTTTACCCTCCACGCTGCCCTCCAATACTAAATTGGTGATCCCTTGATGCCTCAGAATATGTCCTACCAACCGATCCCTTCTTCTAGTTAATGGAAAACAAAACGGCGCTTCCCGTTAACACTGTGTCTCGCGTGGTAGATGTGATGCCCAGTAATTGTTTGGAATGACTCCAGTGATACAATGTAAAAATGAAGTTTTAAATACCTACCGAAACACCAGAGGAAATGTGCCTGACTACTCTTAGGAGAGACACCTAGTACATATACAGGGAGGGTAGGAACAGTCTGAAAAGATTGTAAGGGTGTCGCAGGGGAGGCTGTGCAGAGAAATAATTGTTAAGAAAAAATTCGGTACGTTTCACCGTTTCCAAGTTAATTAGCACTGAAGTTAGCGAATCAGGCCGTTGTTGTCGCAGATTGAAACGGCCCACTAGGGACGGTGTGGCCAAACGTGTTCTTATTTTGGGTTTCTGAAACCGAGCAAGAGAGTGATACAAATATTGGGACATGGGACTAAAGTAAGGATCGAACCCGAGCCAAAGGCTGAGCAGTCTCGTGTGCTATCGTCTACACTATGATAACTAATGACACTAATTTTATATGTAGGTCATTTGAATCTGTGCACGCAATACTAATTAACTCAGAATCGGCGGAACATTTCGAATTTTCCTCTCAATAGTTTTTGCTGAGCAGAACCTACCCTGTAACAGCCTTACAAGCTTTTCAGTCTTTAAATCTGTTTCTGAACGTCCTGTATATAGAGGTCTACAAAATTAATAAAATCGACAAACTGCAGGGACGTATTACCTGACAGGAAATGGAGGCAAAATGATATTATGCACGTGTGTCCGGAAATCGACGGTGTGTGTACGACGACAAAGTCGTCCTGGAGAACAGTACAAAGCTGCATCGCATCCACGTCACAACAGACGTGCAAAGTAGCCTCCCTAGGACAAAATGCACGCGTTAACACTTCGTAGTATGGATTGCTGCACTCTTTCGTACGTTCCGGCCTCTCTCCGAATAGTCACAGGAGTCGTGAACACGCTGTTGAAGGGTCTGCACATCAGCAACTGGTTCAGCATACACAGCGCTTTTCAGATGCCTCCAGAGGTAAAAATCCGAGGGGTTTAAATCCGATGATCTAACAGGCCATTTTACAGGGCCTCTGCATCCTATCCAACGCCGCGGAAGATTATTTTGAGGTGTCGGCGAACTGCAGTGAGGAAGTGGTGTGATGCACCATCTTGCAGAAACCACATAACCTGGCATACTGACAAAGACACATTCTCAAGCATCCCAGGCAGAGTATTCCTCAGAAAGTCCAGGAACGTTCCTCCGTCGAGGCGTTGTCGAAGAATAACCGGTCAAAGTATGCGGTCGCTAAGAATCCCTGCCCACACATTGATGCTGAAGCGATGCAGAGGAGACGCCTCAACCATTCCCCAAGGATTGTCTGTAGTCTACAGATGACGACTATGCAGATTGATGATGCCAGTTCTGGTAAAGGCTGCTTTACCGGTAAAGAGAAATGGTGACAGAAATCCCATAGTTCTGATGGTCTGTCGCGCAGGGTAGTCGCGCGGTCCATGTTGCCTTGCAACGGTTCGCGTGGCTCTCCCCGTCGGAGGTTCGAGTCCTCGCTCTCACATGGGCGTGTTTGTTGTCCTTAGCGTAAGTTAGTTTAAGTTAGGTTAAGTAATGTGTAAGCCTAGGGATCGATGACCTGAGCAGTTTGGTCCCATAGGCACTTACGAATTTCCAAATTTCTGATGGTCTACTGCAAAAACCATCGACAATATCTTTCCCATAGAGGGAAATCCGCTGCTGTTAATCCTTGCACTCATTGCAGGTGATACGGATAGTAGCGGTTGTCGTGCAGAATGCACATAATCGTACTTTGGCTTACACCATGTTGGCGAACCACTTGCCTGGAGCTTTTACTAGGGTAGTAGGGTTCGTTTTAATATCCCATAGAACCCACTCCTCCAGATCTGGTGTATGGACGGTCTGACACCTCCCTGCACGTTCATTTGCCTGTAAGGACCCATGACCACACAGACGCCTCAACAGGCTTGAAATGTTGTGTGATGAGGTTGGTGTCTGAAGGCACTTGTTCTGGTATAGTCGTGCTGCATCTTGACTTTTTACATCTGCTTGACCGTACGCAACCCTATCTCGGCTTGTTCCCGACATAAATACCGGACCATTCTTCTGCTTAAAGTACGCTGCGTCAATCACACAGCCTGCAACACACAAGGAACACACGGCACGTGATCCCTTCTGCTCTGTTGTCCACCTCCCCCCTCTCCCTCTCTCCTCCTGTAATGCTTACTTCAATGAGGTAACAACATTTTAATATATTTCAGAGGGAAAGATGGGCTGTGATGCTCACTTTAATGATGTAATAAAGTTATAATAAATTACAGAGACAATTTAAAAAATACATTTTTCCCCAAGTTTCCACTCTGTAACAGGTGAAGATGACAACGTTTTGAACTGCAAGATGAAATTGAGCCCATAGCATGGGGTCACTATAATGTTTGAAATCAGACGGGTTTTTGACGAATTTTGGTGTGGAAATAACATTGTTTACGTTGGTAACTCTCGTCAACAAGTGCTCTGTAAACTATAAGTTAGATCAACAGCAGTTCTCATGAATGTTTTGGAGTGTAATAGAACCAGTTTTGTATGTATTTAGATTAATTTAATGTGTAGTGCAGAGATTGAACTACACTCATCTATTAACCTATAATTTATTTCTGCAGTGCCAATAGGCAAGCTGCATCAGTTTTAATAAATAATACATAAAATTTAGATATAGAAACATTTCGAAGATCCATTTAACTTACAAATTGGGGTACAACAATCGAACATTGGTCATTAGCAAGTGCTGTTTAACCTACAAGTTTTTAACGGTAGTGCCAGTATGCAAGTCACTTACGTTTTTTTAATCTTATACAGTAATTATATAATGAAATTAGTGACTAATGTGTTTGTGCTCGAAGTATTCCCTATATTGAGAAATTTTATTTTGATGCAAATTCTGATTTTTCATTCTGTTATATTTGCATATTGCTTGCAACCTGTGTGTGTGTGTGGGGGGGGGGGGGGGGGGGGAGGGTGTTGCTGTTGTATTTTAGATGTGTAAATTGTGGTGTCTCCGCCAGTCACCACACTTGCTAGGTGGTAGCCTTTAAATCGGCCGCGCTCCGTTAGTATACGTCGGACCCGCGTGTCGCCACTGTCAGTGATTGCAGACCGAGCGCCGCCACACGGCAGGTCTAGTCTAGAGAGACTCCCTAGCACTCGCCCCAGTTGTACAGCTGACTTTGTTAGCGATGGTTCACTGTCTACATACGCCCTCATTTGCAGAGACGACAGTTTAGCATAGCCTTCAGCTACGTCATTTGCTATGACCTAGCAAGGCGCCATATTCAGTTACTATGTCTTCTGAACAGATAATATTGTGACTCATGTACAGTCAAGAGCGACGTTCATCATTAATGGATTAAAGTTAAGTATCAAAGTAATTACGTCCGCTTTCTGATTTCTAATTCCTTGTCATGTTCCAGACCTCACGTCAGTATAGTTCTTCCCTCCTCACGCCAGCCTGCGTGAGCTAAAACGCGTGCATTTCGGCCTCCTCTAGTAACACGGTGTTGGCTCTTCTGCCAACACAACATAAATACTTCAAGATATACCCTTTACGTAATTTTTTGGATAAATACATTTGAACATGGTGCTAAGTTTCAGATCGTTCGATACTTGTGAGCCTACTCTGATGCTACATTGCAATTTCATTTTAATTGACATCAAAATACTATGCGTTGACTGACTGTTTAGTTTTAATACTACGCTGGAGAGGGAAGGAGGAGAAGGACGGAGAGGAGGGTGGAGGGGATGCGATGGGTGCGGGTTTCCACGTGACAGATAGGAGGAGCGTGACTTGTCATGCGATAGATAGTGGGCATGTTGCAGCCGCCAACTTGGATTTTGGAATTTCCCACCATTATCAGTCAAAAGTCTCAATGGAAAGTGATGGGATGCCATTAGAAAAAGATGTAAGAGTAACATGGGTGTGAATAGCCAAAGGATGTAGTACGAGGACACGTCCAGTGAAGGCTTCTACCCTCAGTGGGCTGATAATGAGCAGACACGCTCAAACTTACCCTCCATACTGCCAAAACCAGTGATCATCATTTAATACCACACTAAAAATGTATTTCAATATTTAACGGAAAGGAAATTTTTTATGCCGCTCAAAAACGGTAATCTCGACACTAGTACCAATTGCGATAGACAATTTCATATCCCCATCTATACTAATAGAAGATGTTTTCCACTGCCTTGTGTTTGTTTGAAACTTCGGTAGCATATCCAAAAATACATCTGCTCTAATATTATAGGTCTTTGTATACATTAACAAAGGAATGGAACGAATGATTCGTTAAAAGATAAAATAACAGTAGTTACGCATCTCTTAGTTAAGGCTTATCTCTCGTAGTTAAAACGTAGTTAACACTTATCTCAAATACGTACACAGACAATATGTCCATACAAATTAAAATTGTGCGCCAGATTAAGATTCGACCCTGATATTTGTCTTTCTCATGAAATATTCTTACCGACTGAGACATCGAAGCACGAGTAACGACTATCCCTTATAGCTTCAATTCCAGCAGTACCTCTACAATGTTCCAAAACCCAATGAAGTTCTCTTGCAAACTGTGCTGAACTAACACTCGTGGGAGGAAAAAGTTCGGGGATAAAAGGAAAGGTACGGAGTTCGAATCTCAGTCCCGCACACTGTTTTAGTCTGGCGTACGTTTCACAACAGAGCATTCCACTGCAACATGAAATAATCAGTCGCGAAGCGCATTTCTTAGTACTTATTGTCGACTGTCGTCGCACAAGCTTGATGATACTATAGTCCATATGTCGTTTACCTATTAAACAACGACTCATAGACACAAATTTATACATCTACATACATACTATTGACCCAGGTGGCGCAGTGATTAGCACACTGGGCTCGCATTCGGGAGGGTGACAGTTCAAACCCGCGTCCGGCCATCCAGACTTAGGTTTTCCTTGTTGTTGTTGTTGTTGTTGTTGTTGTTGTTGTGGTCTTCAGTCCTGAGACTGGTTTGATGCAGCTCTCCATGCTACTCTATCCTGTGCAAGCTTCTTCATCTCCCAGTACCTACTGCAACCTACATCCTTCTGAATCTGCATAGTGTATTCATCTCTTGGTCTCCCTCTACGATTTTTACCCTCCACGGTGCCCTCCAATGCTGAATTTGTGATCCCTTGATGCCTCAAAACATGTCCAACCAACCGATCCCTTCTTCTAGTCAAGTTGTGCCACAAACTTCTCTTCTCCCCAATCCTATTCAATACCTCCTCATTAGTTACGTGATCTACCCACCTTATCTTCAGCATTCTTCTGTAGCACCACATTTCGAAAGCTTCTATTCTCTTCTTGTCCAAACTAGTTATCGTCCATGTTTCACTTCCATACATGGCTACACTCCATACAAATACTTTCAGAAACGACTTCCTGACACTTAAATCTATACTCGATGTTAACAAATTTCTCTTCTTCAGAAACGATTTCCTTGCCATTGCCAGTCTACATTTTATATCCTCTCTACTTCGACCATCATCAGTTATTTTACTCCGTAAATAGCAAAACTCCTTTACTATTTTAAGTGTCTCATTTCCTACTCTAATACCCTCAGCATCACCCGACTTAATTCGACTACATTCCATTATCCTCGTTTTGCTTTTGTTGATGTTCATCTTATATCCTCCTTTCAAGACACTGTCCATTCCGTTCAACTGCTCTTCCAAGTCCTTTGCTGTCTCTGACAGAATTACAATGTCATCGGCGAACCTCAAAGTTTTTACTTCTTCTCCATGAATTTTAATACCTACTCCGATTTTTTCTTTTGTTTCCTTTACTGCTTGCTCAATATACAGATTGAATAACATCGGGGAGAGGCTACAACCCTGTCTCACTCCTTTCCCAACCACTGCTTCCCTTTCATGTCCCTCGACTCTTATAACTGCCATCTGGTTTCTGTACAAATTGTAAATAGCCTTTCGCTCGGTGTATTTTACCCCTGCCACCTTCAGAATTTGAAAGAGAGTATTCCAGTTCACATTGTCAAAAGCTTTCTCTAAGTCTACAAATGCTAGAAATGTAGGTTTGCCTTTTCTTAATCTTTCTTCTAAGAAAAGTCGTAAGGTCAGTATTGCCTCACGTGTTCCAACATTTCTACGGAATCCAAACTGATCTTCCCCGAGGTCGGCTTCTACCAGTTTTTCCATTCGTCTGTAAAGAATTCGCGGTAGTATTTTGCAGCTGTGACTTATTAAACTGATAGATCGGTAATTTTCACATCTGTCAACACCTGCTTTCTTTGGGATTGGAATTATTATTTTCTTCTTGAAGTCTGAGGGTATTTCGCCTGTCTCATACATCGTGCTCACCAGATGGTAGAGTTTTGTCATGACTGGCTCTCCCGAGGCCATCAGTAGTTCTAATGGAATGTTGTCTACTCCCGGGGCCTTGTTTCGACTCAGGTCTTTCAGTGCTCTGTCATACTCTTCACACAGTATCTTATCTCCCATTTCGTCTTCATCTACATCCTCTTCCATTTCCATAATATTGTCCTCAAGTACATCGCCCATGTATAAACCCTCTATACACTCCTTCCACCTTTCTGCCTTCCCTTCTTTGCTTAGAACTGGGTTGCCATCTGAGCTCTTGATATTCATACAAGTGGTTCTCTTCTCTCCAAAGGTCTCTTTAATTTTCCTGTAGGCAGTATCTATCTTACCCCTAGTGAGACAAGCCTCTAGCCTCTAGCCATCGCTGCTTAGCCATTTTGCACTTCCTGTCGATATCATTTTTGAGACGTTTGTATTCCTTTTTGCCTGCTTCATTTACTGCATTTTTATATTTTCTCCTTTCATCAATTAAATTCAATATTTCTTCTGTTACCCAAGGATTTCTATTAGCCCTCGTCTTTTTACCTACTTGATCCTCTGCTGCCTTCACTACTTCATCCCTCAGAGCTACCCATTCTTCTTCTACTGTATTTCTTTCCCCCATTCCTGTCAATTGTTCCCTTATGCTCTCCCTGAAACTCTCTACAACCTCTGGTTCTTTCAGTTTATCCAGGTCCCATCTCCTTAAATTCCTACGTTTTTGCAGTTTCTTCAGTTTCAATCTGCAGTTCGTAACCAATAGATTGTGGTCAAAATCCACATCTGCCCCTGGAAATGTCTTACAATTCAAAACCTGGTTCCTAAATCTGTCTTACCAATATATAATCTATATGATACCTTTTAGTATCTCCTGGATTCTTCCAGGTATACAACCTTCTTTTATGATTCTTGAACCAAGTGTTAGCTATGATTAAGTTATGCTCTGTGCAAAATTCTACAAGGCGGCTTCCTCTTTCATTCCTTCCCCCCAATCCATATTCACCTACTATGTTTCCTTCTCTCCCTTTTCCTACTGACGAATTCCAGTCACCCATGACTGTTAAATTTTCGTCTCCCTTCACTACCTGAATAATTTCTTTTATCTCGTCATACATTTCATCTATTTCTTCATCATCTGCAGAGCTAGTTGGCATATAAACTTGTACTACTGTAGTAGGCATGGGCTTTGAGTCTATCTTGGCCACAATAATGCGTTCACTATGCTGTTTGTAGTAGCTTACCCGCACTCCTATTTTTTTATTCATTATTAAACCTACTCCTCCATTACCCCTATTTGATTTTGTATTTATAACCCTGTACTCACCTGACCAAAAGTCTTGTTCCTCCTGCCACCGAACTTCACTAATTCCCACTATAACTTTAACCTATCCATTTCCCTTTTTAAATTTTCTAACCTACCTGCCCGATTAAGGGATCTGACATTCCACGCTCCGATCCGTAGAACGCCAGGTTTTCCTTGATTTTCCTAAATCGCTCCAGGCGAGTGCCGGGATGATTCCTTTGAAATGGCACGGCCGATTTCCTTCCCCATCCTTGACACAATCCGGCTCTAATGACCTCGTTGTCGACGGGACGTTAAACACTGATCTCCTCCCCCTCCTGCTACACACATATCCCGCAAGCCACGGTACGATGCGTGGTGGACAGGACCCCGTATCACTCACTACTAGTAATCTCCCTTCCTGTTACACTCGCAGACAAAGCGAGGGAAAAACGATTGTCTATCTGCCTCGATATGAGCCCTTATTCTCGTATCAAACCGTGTTCCTTACGTGAAATGTGTGTTGGGGGCAGTAGGATCGTTCTGCTGTTGCCTTCAAATGCAGGTTATCTATATTTTCTCAATAGGATGTTCTTCAAAAAGAACGCCACCTTGCCTCCAGGGATTCCCATTTGAGTTCTGTAAGCATCGATGTCTTCCTCTCATGCGGCCTGGTGCGGATTCCGAACATTCGAGCAGTATTCAAGGTCCTACTAACGTTCTAAATGCGGTCTCCTTTACAGATGGACCACACTTTCTCAAAATTCCTCCGATATATTGAAGTAGACCATTCGCGTTCCCTACCGCAACCCCCACAACCTCGTTCCATTGCATATGACTTTAACCCAGATCTATAAACGAGGTTACTGTGTCAACCAGCAAAAGACTAATGCAGTATCCGAACATTATGGGTTTGTTTTTCCTAGTCAACCGCATTAACTTACAGTTTTCTACATTTAGACCTAGCTACCATTCATCACGCCAACTAGGAATTTTGTGTAACTCATCTTACATCCTCCTTCAGTCACTCAATGACAACACCTTCCCGTACACCACAGCATCATTAACAAATAACAGCACATTGCTGCCCACCCTGTCCGCAAGATCACTTATTATATAGAAAAGTATAGATAAAATAGTGGTCCTCTCACACTATCCTGGAGCACTGCTGACGATACCCGTATCACTGATGAGCACTCGCCGTCGAGGACAACGCACTCGGCTCTACTACTGAAGAAGTTTTCGAGCCACCACATGTCTGGGAACCTATTTCGTAAGCCTCTACCTACGTTAACAGTATGCAATGGTGACAGTGTCAAATTATTTTTAGAGTCCTTGAAATATGGAATCAACCTGTTGCCCTTCATCCGTAGTTCGCAGTATGTCATGTGAGAAAAGGAGAAGCCGAGTTTCGCACGGGTGATGCTTTCTAAAACCGTGCTGATTCGTGGACGGAGGCTTCTCGGTCTCAAGAACATTTATTATATTCGAACTGAGGATACTTTCAAGAATTCTGTAACAAACTGATGTTGAGGATATTGGACTGCATTTTTGCAGGTCCATTCTTTTAGCCCTCTTATATACAGGAGTCACCAACAGTTTTTTTTTTTTCAGTCTCTTAGGACTTTGCCTTGAGCGAGAGATTCGCGATAAATGCAAGCTAAGTAAGGGCCCAATGTCATAGAGTATCTTTGTAAAATATAATTGAAATTCCATCCGGATCTAGCGACTTATTTGTTATCAACTCTTTCAGCTGTTCCTCTACGCAAGGAATCCCTATTATTATGTCGTCCATGCGGGAGTCCGTGCGATGGTCAAAGGACGGCATGTTTGTACAATTCTCCTGTATGTATGTGTGTGTGTGTGTGTGTGTGTGTGTGTGTGTGTGTGTGGGAAGGGGGGGGGTGAGAGAGAGTTTGTCGGGGGGGGGGGGAGGGGGGGAACCGTCAGAAAGCGCACCCAACCACCAATTCCCACAAACACTGTCAAAAATCATATAAGAATGCCACCCAGTAGAGAAACAAGAAAAAATGAGGATAAAGAATCCTGATATCATTGCCGATAGAGTAGATCTTAACAGGAGTGGCAGACTACTGTGACTGCCTGCGTAGCGCGTAGTATCGCTGTTGGAAGCGCTGGTCACAATTTGAGGAAGGCGTTCAGACAATTGGCGTGAATCACACGTCCTCTCACTAGGAGTAGCGGTGCTGCCTTGTACAGGCGATATCGTGGTTATTAGCATTATTAGGAAACACTGGACGCTCAATAGCAATAAATTTAATTTCTCTGCTAGTTATTGGAAAAAAACTGTCGGAGTCCCACCTCAGGCATCTCATTGGCTTTCAGATGAGTAGTGTTACTCTGTGTGTCCTAGACAAACAAAGAATTAAATGATTACAGTGAATATACTACGCGACCAAGATATCATGGCACTTGGCCTTCGGTGGCCGTTATCGGAAACATTGGGTGGCGTTACGCTAACCAAGTACAGTGACGGCTAAGGAAAACGCATCGCATTGCGAATGTTTTCAGGACAGTGGTGCATATACAGGGTGGCTATAATTAAGGTGCAGCTACTCACAGATTTCCAGTGAAGGCTGTAATTATTGTATGGCAGCAAAACGTCGTAGATATGTTAATGTGTTAAAGCGGAACCGATTTAAGCTCGAAAAAAATTAGTTGCAGTTGTGGCCACCAGGTGCAGATCCGGCGTAGTGAATTCAAGAAAGGCATACAGAAATGCTTCCATATGTAACGGATTAGGAACGGAACATGAGAAGAAAAGGTCAAACAAGTGATAAACGCAAAATGTTCGTTTTATTATTAACAATTTGTTCAATACGAGAACCGGACATGTCGACGAGATGCTGCATTCGTAAAACTACGTACAAGTTATGATGGAATCTGATCAAAGTGTTCCTGTATAGTGGCTTTCAGATCAGGCAAAGACCGAACATGTCCCTGGTAAATACATTCTTTTAGATATCACCAGAGCCAAAGGTCACGTGGATTCAGATCAGGTAATCTTGCAGGCCATTCATCTGGGAAACCTCTGGAGATAACACGTTCGTGGAAAGTTGCATTAAGCGGATCTTTCAGAGGACGGGCGATATGAACTGTTGCAAAGGAAGGAATGAAGGAAGATTGGGCTTAACGTACCGCCATTAGAGACGGAGCACAAGCTCAGATTGTGTCAAAGATGGGGAAGGAAATCGGCCGTGCCCCTTCAAAGGCATCATTCCGGTTCTTGCCTGGAGCGATTTAAGGAAATCATGGAGAAATAAATTTGGAAGGCCGGACGCGGATTTGAACCGTTGTCTTCCCGAATGCTAACCATTGCACCACCTCGCTTGGTATGAGGTAATGTAACTGATGATGATAAACAGAAGGCCGAAATTCTAAACCTAGCTATCAAAAACTCGTTTACGATTCCCCCTTTCAATTATCGAACAAACGAAAGGATGGCTGACATAGTGTTTTGTGTAACTGGGATTGTAAAACAGTTAAGATCCATAGACGCCAGAAAGGCATCTGACCCAGACGGTATCCCCGTAAGATTTTATGTTGACTATGGTACAAATATAGCACCATTCTTATCCATCATCTATCAGATATCATTGGAAGGAAAGTTCCACAGGACTGGAAGAAGGCCCACGTCATAGCAATCTATAAAAAGGGTAGAAAATCGGATGCACATAATTACCGGTCAATTTCACTGACATCGATTTGTTGTAGAATCATGCAACATATTTTGTGTTCAGACATTATGACCTTTCTAGACCCCGAGAAGCTTATCTGCAGAAACCAGCACGGTTTTAGGAAACAGCGGTCATGCGAGACACAGCTGGCCCTCTTTGTGCGTGATACACAACAGACTCTAGATACCGGCTCCCAGGTTGATGCCATATTTCTCGACTTTCGAAAGGCGTTCGACTTAGTTCCGCACTGTCGCTTGCTACAAAAAGCGTGCGCTTACGGTCTATCCGATGACATATGCGGTTGGATAGAAAGTTTTCTAACAGACAGGGTGCAATATGTCGTTCTGAACGGGGTAACTTCAACAGAACCAAGAGTAACTTCAGGTGTGCCCCAGAGCAGCGTAATAGGTCCTCTGCTTTTTACGATTTACATAACGGATCTGGTTGATGGTATTGACAGCGGCCTTAGACTGTTTGGCGATGATGCTGTAGTCGACAGGAAAGTAGTATCACACGAAAGTTGTGAACAAATCAATGAGGATTTGCAGAAAATAAATGCGTGGTGTAATGATTGACAGTTATCTCTCAGTATTAGTAATTGTAACCTACTGCGTATAACAAGGCGAAAATCCCGATTAATGTATGGGTACAAAATAAATGATCAGTCTTTGCAAGCGGTAACATCCGTTAAGTATCTGGGTGTGACTATTCGAAATGATCTCAAATGGACTGATCAGATTACACAAGCAACGGGTAAGGCGAACTCTAGATTGCGGTTTATTGGTAGAATCCTGAAGCGATGCAGTCCTTCAACAAAGGAAATAGCTTACAATACGTTAGTTCGTCCAGTCTTAGATTATTGTTCGTCTGTATGGGACCCTTACCAGTTGGGTCTGAGTCAAGAAACTGAGGAGGTCCAAAGAAGAGCGGCAAGATTCTTGGCTGGTACATTTAGCCATCGCGAGAGCGTTATAATTTTCATATAAAGTTTGAAGTGGGACACACTTGCAGATAGACGACGCGCTAAACAGAAGGTGATGCTCACTAAATTCCGAAATCTAATCTTCACCGAGGATGTAGAGCATATATTATTACCACCAACTTTCAAATCGCGTAATGATCATCATTCAAAGATATGGGAAATAAGAGCTCGTACTGAGGCGTTCAGACAGTCGTTTTTCCCTCGTGCGATCCGCGAGTGGAACAGAGGGGGTGGGGGGAATATGACTTTGGCGGGATTTGTGCCGTCCGCCACACACCGCTTGGTGGATAGCTGAGTATATTTGTAGATGTAGATGAGCTGTTGCTCCAACCTGCATGAATATTGTGGTTTCCACACAGTTCCTCTTCCAAAGCAGTACGAGGAAGCATCGATAACGCGCAGACGTCACGGTTCACAAGACGACCTTCTCAGTGTATTCTCTTAAAGAAGAACGGACCGAGAATAAAGGTGCTTGTGAATCCACACCACACAGTCATACAGCGAGTGCAGTGGCTCTTCGTGCACAACACGCGGTTTAACAGTACCCCAAATTAGGCAGTTTTGTGTATTCACTTCACCCTGTAGTGTCAAACGTCCCTCGTCACTCCATAGAAAATTTCCCAGTCACCTGCCATCAGCTTTGATCGGTGCCATAACCCGAAGAGCAAATTCACTAAGTTGCTACGGATCATGAGGCTTCAGTTGCTGCATCATCTGGATCTTGTACCGGTACCAGTATAAAATATACCGCAAAACTTCCCGTACCGTTGACCACGGGATGGACAATTCTCGTGACACTGCACGAGCCCTAGCACTACGCGGGGCACTTGTTGCATGGCCAGTTACAGCAACAGCAACTTCGTCAACAACTTCCACCGGGATAGAACCCCTTCCTTTCCCAGATGTCACACCAAGCTCAACCTTGTCTTCGAATTTCATTATCATCCTAATAATATCGGGGCTCTACTCAGATCTTTCGCCGGCCGGTGTGGCCGAGCGGTTATAGGCGCTTCAGTCTGGAACCGCGCGACCGCTGCGGTCGCAGGTTCGAATCCTGCCTTGGGCATGGATGTGTGTGATGTCCTTATGTTAGTTAGGTTTAAGTAGTTCTAAGTTCTAGGGGACTGATGACCTCAGATGTTAAGTCCCGTAGTGCTCAGAGCCATTTGAACCATTTTTTTCAGATCTTTCAGTCAGCGATACTCTCTCAATGCAGCAGTTTAATTGCTGTCGTTCACATAAAAGTTTCACTAACGGCACACAGTCTCTCTTCTCGATAACCACACTGTTCACTCACGTCATGGCTTTTCAAATAATAACGTGGATGTCATACAGTCATGCGAACAGTGTACAGCGCAAGACTAGACCTAGTGGCCACAAATAGAACAAATTTGTTTTCCAGAGTAAATCGGTTCCACATTAACGCATTAACATACACTCCTGGAAATTGAAATAAGAACACCGTGAATTCATTGTCCCAGGAAGGGGAAACTTTATTGACACATTCCTGGGGTCAGATACATCACATGATCACACTGACAGAACCACAGGCACATAGACACAGGCAACAGAGCATGCACAATGTCGGCACTAGTACAGTGTATATCCACCTTTCGCAGCAATGCAGGCTGCTATTCTCCCATGGAGACGATCGTAGAGATGCTGGATGTAGTCCTGTGGAACGGCTTGCCATGCCATTTCCACCTGGAGCCTCAGTTGGACCAGCGTTCGTGCTGGACGTGCAGACTGCGTGAGACGACGCTTCATCCAGTCCCAAACATGCTCAATGGGGGACAGATCCGGAGATCTTGCTGGCCAGGGTAGTTGACTTACACCTTCTAGAGCACGTTGGGTGGCACGGGATACATGCGGACGTGCATTGTCCTGTTGGAACAGCAAGTTCCCTTGCCGGTCTAGGAATGGTAGAACGATGGGTTCGATGACGGTTTGGATGTACCGTGCACTATTCAGTGTCCCCTCGACGATCACCAGTGGTGTACGGCCAGTGTAGGAGATCGCTCCCCACACCATGATGCCGGGTGTTGGCCCTGTGTGCCTCGGTCGTATGCAGTCCTGATTGTGGCGCTCACCTGCACGGCGCCAAACACGCATACGACCATCATTGGCACCAAGGCAGAAGCGACTCTCATCGCTGAAGACGACACGTCTCCATTCGTCCCTCCATTCACGCCTTTCGCGACACCACTGGAGGCGGGCTGCACGATGTTGGGGCGTGAGCGGAAGACGGCCTAACGGTGTGCGGGACCGTAGCCCAGCTTCATGGAGACGGTTGCGAATGGTCCTCGCCGATACCCCAGGAGCAACAGTGTCCCTAATTTGCTGGGAAGTGGCGGTGCGGTCCCCTACGGCACTGCGTAGGATCCTACGGTCTTGGCGTGCATCCGTGCGTCGCTGCGGTCCGGTCCCAGGTCGACGGGCACGTGCACCTTCCGCCGACCACTGGCGACAACATCTATGTACTGTGGAGACCTCACGCCCCACGTGTTGAGCAATTCGGCGGTACGTCCACCCGGCCTCCCGCATGCCCACTATACGCCCTCGCTCAAAGTCCGTCAACTGCACATACGGTTCACGTCCACGCTGTCGCGGCATGCTACCAGTGTTAAAGACTGCGATGGAGCTCCGTATGCCACGGCAAACTGGCTGACACTGACGGCGGCGGTGCACAAATGCTGCGCAGCTAGCGCCATTCGACGGCCAACACCGCGGTTCCTGGTGTGTCCGCTGTGCCGTGCGTGTGATCATTGCTTGTACAGCCCTCTCGCAGTGTCCGGAGCAAGTATGGTGGGTCTGACACACCGGTGTCAATGTGTTCTTTTTTCCATTTCCAGGAGTGTATCTGCCAAGTGTCTCCGCCATACTATAATTCCAGCCCACACCAGACCACCGTGAGTAGTTGCATTTTTATTTTAACCAGCGGGTATTATCAAGTGCTTCAGCGTGTACTCGTAAAATATCACGAGAAAAACTTACGATAATCCGATCGAAGCGCCCTCACTTCCAGGTGCAATAATATTGTGATCGACTAATACATGTGTACTGGTTGCATACCAGTGAAAAATATGTGGATGTAGGCTCTCCTTGTGTATACTGTTAGTGAAGACCTCTCGGGTTTCCAGCCGGGTGGCAGCGTTAAAATACCGAAACGTTTCGACAGGTGTCGTGCTCATCATCTTCACGTCGTCAGAAGATGATGAGTATGGCTTTCTTCGAAATGTCGCGACATTGTAACACTTCCATCCGGCTGGACCCGAGAGAACGTCACCAATGAAAAATATGTCGTCAGAATACGTTCAGCTACACTTAAGATAGCTGTCCGCGAACATAACGAAACCAAATGGAGCACTACCTTCTACTGTGGCAACAGTGTGTATGAAACCTCGTGGCAGATTATAAATGTATGCTGGACCGAGAGTCTAACGCGAAATACTTGCCTTGCCGGGTTCGAGACCCTTTCTGGTATACAATTTTAATTTGACAGAAAGTTTCAAGACAGAGCACACTCTGCTGCAAAGTGAAAAATCGTTCTAGAAGCATTATGAGACGTGACACAGTGAACTAAATACAGGGTGAGTCACCTAACATTACCGCTGGATATATTTCGTAAACCACATCGAATACTGACGAATCGATTCCACAGACCGAACGTGATGAGAGGGGCTAGTGTAATTGGTTAATACAAACCATAAAAAAATGCACGGAAGTATGTTTTTAACACAAACCTACGTTTTTTTTAAATGGAACCCCGTTAGTTCTGTTAGCACATCTGAACATATAAACAAATATGTAATCAGTGCCGTTTGTTGCATGGTAAAATGTTAATTACATCCGCAAATATTGTAACCTAAAGTTGACGCTTGAGTACCACTCCTCCGCTGTTCGATCGTGTGTATCGGAGAGTATCGAATTACGTAGGGATCCAAAGGGAACGGTGATGGACCTTAGGTACAGAAGAGCTTGGAACAGCACATGAAGTCCACATGATAACACCTTTTTATTGGTCTTTTTCATTGACGCACATGTACATTACCATGAGGGGTGAGGTACACGTACACACGTGGTTTCCGTTTTCAATTACGGAGTGGAATAGAGTGTGTCCCGACATATCAGGCCAATAGATGTTCAGTGTGGTGGCCATCATTTGCTGCACACAATTGCAATCTCTGGCGTAATGAATGTCGTACACGCCGCAGTACATCTGGTGTAATGTCGCCGCAGGCTGCCACAATACGTTGTTTAAAATCCTCTGGGGTTGTAGGCACATCACGGTACACATTCTCCTTTAACGTACCCCACAGAAAGAAGTCCAGAGGTGTAAGATCAGGAGAACTGGCTGGCCAATTTATGAGTCCACCACGTCCTATGGAACGCCCGTCGAACATCCTGTCAAGCGTCAGCCTAGTGTTAATTGCGGAATGTGCAGGTGCACCATCATGCTGATACCACATACATCGACGCGTTTACAGTGGGACATTTTCGAGCAACGTTGGCAGATCATTCTGTAGAAACGCGATGTATGTTGCAGCTGTTTGGGCCCCTGCAATGAAGTGAGGACCAATGAGGTCGTCGCCAATGATTCCGCACCATACATTTACAGTCCACGGTCGCTGTCGCTCTACCTGTCTGAGCCAGCGAGGATTGTCCACGGACCAGTAATACATGTTCCGTAGATTCACTTCCCCGTGGTTTGTGAAACCCGCTTCATCGGTAAACAGGTAGAACTGCAACGCATTCTCTGTTAATGCCCATTGACAGAATTTCACTCGATGATTAAAGTCATCACCATGTAATTGCTGATGTAGCAACACATGAAACGGGTGAAAGCGGTGCCGATGCAGTATGCGCATGACATTACTTTGACTCAGTCCACCGGCTCTCGCAATGTCCCGTGTACTCATGTGTGGGTTCACGGCAACAGCAGCTAACACACCAACTGCACCCGCTACTCCTGTGACGGGCCTGTTACGGACCCGTTTGCGTGCTACGACCATACCTGTTGCATAAAGTTGGCGGTAGATGTTTTGCAATGTGCGGCACGTTGGATGCTCTCTGTCCGGGTACCGTTCTGCATACACCCTGCAGGCTTCAGCTGCATTTCGTCGACACTCGCCATAGATGAGTACCATCTCCGCCTTTTCAGAGTTCGAATACACCATGGTCACAGTTCCTACACCACTACACTATCACAGACGTCTGGTAACACGGTGTACTACAGTTGGTCTGCGTGCGGAGACGAATGCAGAATAACAATAGCAGAAAGCGCTACATGCGGACACTGCGACAGCTAGACCAAACCACAACAGTGCACTACAGCCACACTCGTAAACACGGTCGTCATCGTAAACATGTCCCTGCAGATGCTGCTCGCCGACCGTGGCCCGTGTTTGTTACAACACGCAACTGAACGTCGGAGGTTGCAAGCATCAACTTTAGGTTACAATATCACCGGATGTAATTAACATTTTAAAATGCAACAAACGGCACTGATTACGTATTTGTTTATATGTTAAGATGTGCTAACGAAACTAATGGGGTTCCATTTAAAAAAACGTAGGTTTGTGTTAAAAAACATACTTCCGTGCATTTTTTATGGTTTGTATTAAACAATTACACTAGCCCCTCTCATCACGTTCGGTCTGTGGAGCCGGTCCATCAGTATTTGATGTGGTTTACGAAATATATCCAGCGGTAACGTTAGGTGACTCACCCTGTATATCGGAAACATAAAAACCAATCATCGGCCGCGAGCGGCTCCTACTATGTGGTGTATCCCACCGCCGGTGGCGTGCAGTACGTGAAAGCGCCGTGTAATGCCCTTGTATGACAACAAAGGGCGCTGAACGCCTCTCCGTACTTTCCATTAAACCATCCAAGATGGCTTGCAGGAATACCTAGCATTTTTGGGCAAGCGCCTGCAGGAGATCGACAATGGTTTATGGCATTTTGTGTCACATCGACAACTAATTCCAGAAACGGTGACGATATTACTTCAAAATTTTCAGATGCGTGTGAATTCCTAAGGGACCAAACTGCTTAGGTCATCGGTCCCTAGCCTTACACACTACGTAAAGTAACTTATGGTAACAACAACAGACACACCCAAGGCCACGGGGAGCACTCGAACCTCCGGCGGGAGCCGCCGCGCAGTCGGTGACATGACGCCTCAAAGGGCGCGCCCACTCCGCGCGGCTTATTACTTCAAACCAACAGCGGATATCGACAGTAATAAAAGACGGCGATACGGTCTTAGTTTCGTTTGGACTGCGAGGGAGTGTAAAAAATGTGACGAAAACCGTAACGCTTGAGGAAAGGTGCAAAGTATATCTCAACAACATGATTAACACATTGCAATAACCGTTTTTCAGGATCGAAATTAACAATATTCATCAGGCTTCTAGGTATCTATCCCGCACTGACAGTGAATACAGAATTAGATTATTAACAATTCTCACATGGGCGTACAAGCAATCCTTCTTGCCACACGGTGCCCGCAAACTGAACACGGAGAAGCTTTAGTATATGCTAGAATAAAAAACAATGTCTGCTACATACTTTCCAGTGAATCGCAGAGACGCAGATGGTGGCAGTTGTGTTTACATTGGTCATTTATACTGGTTCTTTGCGTGATAAAATTTCGTAGGTCTATCAAATTGCAAACGCTTTCGCATAAATTTCCGTAAAAATAACAGTGTGCAGTATAACATAATGCACAACATCGTAACATCCAATCGAGGAAATTAAATAATCGAAATTTATAGAATGACTAGGACAGTTACCAGAGCTACAAACCAGAATGGTAGGAATTTCGGCGAAATAACATAGCTCAAACTGTGACTATTACTCATGGAGACTAACATAGTCACTGTACTTCAATGAAAATCTGCAGATGCTACATAGAACTGAAACATGAAGGACAAGTCATCTTTTGTATCAAGTGGAATTATATATCCTCAAACTCACTTCAACGCAGCAACTGGAGCTAGCGGAATAAATGTGTTCTGTGGATACTCCTTGAATTATTTATAACATCTCGGCATAAAGAAGTCCCTCATAATTCATACTTCTCATCAAACATGCCTTTTGATGAGACAGAGTATAAGGGCACCAGTACATCATTGGAAACGACCCCGGTTTAACACCTTGGTAACTACTAAGAAGTTACTGTACATGGCTTTAAATCAAATCCACATACTAATAAATCACCCTCGGTAAACATACATTCTACAAAAAAAAAAAAAAAAAAAAAAAAAAAAGGGACGCACCATGAAGGGATTATCCGCATCGGGACGGAGATCGGTGGTTTAACACATTATTTCACCTCTGGCCCTTATCCATGCAGTTATTCGGCTTGACATTGATTCATAGAGTTCTTGGATGCCCTTCTGGGGGGTTGGATGTTCTTCTGAGGGATATCGTGCCGAAGTCTGTCAAATTGACGCTTTAGATCGTCAAATTCCCGAGCTGGTTGCAGGGTCCTGCGAATAATATTCCAAATTTTCTCAACTGGGGCAAGCACGAAAACAAGCTGTAGAAACTCTCGTCGTGTACGGGCAGGCATTATCTTGCTGAATGTAACCCCAGGATGGCTTTCCGCGAAGGGCAACACAAATGGGCGTAGAATGTCGTCGACGTACCGCTGTGCTGTAGATGTGCCTCTGATGACAACCAAAAGTTTCCTGTTATAAAATAAAATGGTAGCCTGGACCATCTCTCCTGGTTTTCGGGCCGTATGGCTGGCGACAGTCAGACTGGTATCCCATCGCTGTCCAGGGCTCGTCCAGGTCACGAATTCGGCCTGAAGTCTCATTGACTCGAGTAGAACTGTCTTCTGTGATGAGTGCCGTTTCGAATTGCACCCCGATAACCAATCTGTAAATGTACATAACATCTGCCAATTTCCGTCCCATTCGGATAATTTCTTCAAGGTGAGCAGTACTTTTTTTGTCTTAGAGTTTACATATGTTTCATTCATTTTACTCATGTCGGACACGCTTTCACTTTCGTCAATGTTTCCCACTTGTTTCACGTATCTCTAATCATAAAGTTTTATGGTAAATCATGCGGCTCATTTGATAGAATATGAATACTGAAGTAACTCAACCCGAGTAGCCGGTTCACTTTTACAGGAAACCGTCAAAGATTTTGTACATATTGTTTCAATAAATTTTTCGAAACTCGTTCGAATAAAATCGTAATGAGATCATTCGGTTCATAATCGCAGAAGTTTTAATCACTGAGCAGAAATTTACGTAAGACAATCATGTTGAGGTTGCAGCTGTTTTTTCTGTGTTTGCTTTAACAATAATATATGTCTTTGTGCGGGGTCCGTCCTTTAGCAAAACACAATTTTGTTTTTGTCCCAGACACGTTTCACTGCAGTTGCAGTGTCATCAGTGGTTTTTATTATTATTATGGCTGTTAAACATAAGGAATGTTCTTTACTGTTTAAATACTGTAAATATTAGTTTCTAAATCGTAATTACAGATTTTTGAAGAGCACATATGTATTCATACCTTCTTACCAGATGGTGTGATTTTCCTGCTGTATTACGTTTGCATAGTATCAGTTTTTCTTTAGTTTGTCATCTGCAACAACGTATATACATCTTAATGTAGGCAAAATATTTACACAAAGTTACGATTTCTAAACTGTTATGGCTATAATTTATGTGAAAGGTTGTGTGTGTGTGTGTGTGTGTGTGTGTGTGTGTGTGTGTGTGTGTGTGTGTGTGTGTGTGTGTGCGCGCGCGCGTATGTATTTACATTGTGTTTCACTTTCGTTTTCTTCTTCCGTCATCTTCTTCATTGTCAAGTTCTGTTTATTGGGTTGTCACTGTCTCTGTTTACCAGCTGTAAAAACTAATATTTTCAGTATTTAAACAGTAAATAACATCCTTATGTTTAACAGCCATAATAATAAAAAAAAACACTTATGATGCTGCATGTTGTGTGATGTCCTTAGGTTAGTTAGGTTTAAGTAGTTCTAAGTTCTAGGGGACTGATGACCATACATGTTAAGTCCCATAGTGCTCATAGCCATTTTTATGATGCTGCAACTGCAGTGAAACACTGTGTGGGGAAGAAAAAAAATTGTTTTGCTAAAGGTGGACCCCACCCAAAAACATACATTACGTAAGACTTTGCTAAATTTAGTTATTAATTTTATCGAATGTGGTGGTGCAGCTTTTAGGACACTGGGGCGGTATTCAGGGGGAACGGCAGTTTAATTCCCTGTCCAGACATCTAGATTTAGATCTTTCGTGGTTTCCCTGAAACGCTTACGGCAAATGCACAGATGGTTCTTTTGAAGGGACACAGCCTATCTCCTTCCTCAATCCGAGCTTGTGCTCTGTCTCTAAGCAAAATAGAGACATATGTAAGCGGGAGGGAAGAGAGAGATTACATACAAAGTCTGAAAGGTGCCTGTCACATGGCCAGTTTCAATTTTTCAGTTACATTCTTACTTTACCTTCCAAGCTAGGCATTCCACATATTTTTGGAAAATGTTTCTGTGACCAGTCTCGATCACAGGCAGTCATGATCTTTGAGAAGTTCGTCGGCTGTCATTGTACTGGGCACTTGAGTCCAATAAACTAGTGTTCACAGAGCAGCTTGCGCTTTTTATTTTGAGACATTCGTTATTAATATCGAATTCAGCGCCATCTAGAGGACACCGCTAGCTTTTGTCTTCTTTTTTATTGATTAAAGATATTTAGGGATTGTGCTATGTGTGGATGCAGTAGGATTTGCCAACAGTCCGTAACAACTGGGAGCTGTGTTGACCTCAGTCTCCATGCTTCAGACTGCTGACGTAGGCTGTGGTGGCATTGGAGCACCTGAGACAAATGCTTTGGTACCTCTGGAGCCCATAGCGTCGTCTGGGACCTCCGACGCTGCTTCGCCTCCCGATTCACACGTCCCAATTTGTCGGCAGTTACCTGACAGTGACTGTCGAGCAGTAGCGGGATCGCGAATCTTAGGATGGAAGGAGAAAGTGGGAACTGGACGTACGTCTGTCCCCTTACACCTCAAAAACGGGTTTGAGGTACTGTCCACTGTTGAAATTGGGTCTCAGCCAGCACCGACTGTCCTGTGGCCGATCTTCCTGAGAAGTCCGGATAAGTGCAGAGGGTGGGATTGCCTGGCATCCTATTGCAATCGTTATAAGGAGGGTCCTAGCAATAAGGACGTAAGTATGAGAAAGAAGTCCTAAGTCAAGTTTCTGCTCAGAGTGGCAGGAAAAGAATGCTAGTCACTGGGAGCTCCAATGTGATCTGGATCATGAAGCCCCTCACGGGAATAGTGGACAGGTCGGGAAAGAAAGCTAGTGCCTGCTCTGCTTCCTTGCAGGGGGTCTCATCCGGGATGTGGACGACGCTCTGCCGGCAGCGACTGAGCGCAGTAGGTGCAACTGGTTGCAAATCGTGGCTCATGTCGGCGTGTTTGAGGCGTGCTGCATGGGCTCAGGGGCCATCCTCGGTTCTTACAGGCAGCTGGTTGATTTGGTGAAGACAGCTACCTTCCCCGAGGATGGAAGCAAAGCTATCGTTTTGTAGCACCATTCACAGAACCGATCATGGTCTTGTGGTTTGGAGCAGAGTGTAATGTGGGTCAGGCGATGCTGCGATAGTATCGGATGTAAATGTAGGACCCCTTAATAGTCAGGCACTACACGCTGGAAGTGTCTACCAGGGTAGTGGAGAGTGTGTGGTATGCACATGTCAGTTTTGTAGGATAGAGAAATCCATCCACAGGACTGATTAAATTCTATTTAGTCTAGAAAGAGTAGCATTCTCCATAGTAGATCGGACAAGGAAAATGTTAATATAGTATTAGTTAGGTTAGCTGCAGAAGCATCTATGGAGAGGTCGCGGAACTAATCTCCCTTATAAACGGCCACAATTCCCACATAGCACTAGGGACAGGAAGCTGCCTGAAACCAGAGGTTAAGAGCAATGGAATTCTAAACACCGAATGGAATGTTTACCGGAAAGATAAGTTGAACGCTGGTGGCGGAGACGTGTTTATAGCAGCAAAAAATACAATAATATCTAGTGAGAGTGGGTGAAGATAAATGTTAAAGGAGGACCAAACATGCTCACTGGATGCTTTTATAATCCCACTGCCTCAGCAGCAGTAGTGGCAGAACAGTTGAGAGGGAAACTTGGAGAATATTTCGCATAATTTTTCTGGTCATGTTATAGTTTTAGATCGAGATTTTAACATGCAGGTATAGATAATCAGCTACGGACTCGTGGAGAAAACATCTCAGAGTTGCTGTTGACAAACAGACCCGAACTTTTCGACCCAGCGCAGAGCAGAAAATCAGTAATCATAATACTGTTGCAGCACCACTGAATATGGATGAAAAGAGGATTAAGAAGAAAGGCAGGAAGATCTTTCTGTTTAGCAAGAGCGATGAGAGACAGATTTGAGATTATATGATAAGTCATTACGGAAATATCATCTTCAGCACTGACAATGTTGACCATCAATGGACAATGTTCAAGCTCATCGCACAATACGCTTTAGACAAGTATGTCCCGAACGAAATTGTGAGAGATGGAAAAGAACCACAGTGGTTTGGCAACAGTATTAGGAAGTTGTTACGAAATCAAAGAGACCTTCACGGTAAACGTAAACATAGACAAAGTTTCACAGACAAAAAAAAAACTTAACGAAGCCAAAATTAGCATAAGGATGGTTCTATCTAACACCTTGACAGAAAATCCTAAGAAATTCTGGGCTTATGGTCAAGCAGTAAAAGGATTGAAGCCACCTGTACAGACAATCTATGACCGTAATGACACTGAAACAGGGAATTATACAGAAAAGGCCGAAGTATTATACGTCATTTTCCAAAACTGCTTCATAGGGAAAGCTCCATTGTAATTCCTCCTTTAAATCGACGCTCGAGCGATAAAATGATAGATATCGAAGTAAGTGACCTAGGGATGAAAATCAACAGAAATCTCGCAACAGAGGAAAGGCCACTGGATGTGACCGGATAACATTTCGATTCTGCGTAGAGAATGAGATAGAACGTGACCCTCTTCTAACAGCAATGTACCGTAGATCTGTAGAGGAGCGAAGCGTTCCTTTTGATTGGCAAAAAGCACAGAACTATAGGCTTATCACGCTCACTTCGGTCTGTTGTAGAATTTTGCAACGTGTTTTGTTGTAGTTGGCCGGCCGAAGTGGCCGTGCGGTTAAAGGCGCTGCAGTCTGGAACGGTAAGACCGCTACGGTCGCAGGTTCGAATCCTGCCTCGGGCATGGATGTTTGTGATGTCCTTCGGTTAGTTAGGTTTAACTAGTTCTAAGTTCTAGGGGACTAATGACCTCAGCAGTTGAGTCCCATAGTGCTCAGAGCCATTTGAACCATTTGTTGTAGTTGTTGTGGTCTTCAGTCCAGAGACTGGTTTGATGCAGCTCTCCATGCTACTCTATCCTGTGCAAGCTTCGTCATCTCCCAGTACCTACTGCAACCTACATCCTTCTGAATCTGCTTAGTGTATTCATCTCTTGGTCTCCCTCTACGATTTTTACCCTCCACGCTGCCCTCCAATACTAAATTGGTGATCCCCTGATGCCTCAGGACATGTCCTACCAATCGATCCCTTCTTCTAGTCAAATTGTGCCACAAATTTCTCTTCTCCCCAATTCTTGTGTCAATACCTCCTCATTAGTTATGTGATGTACCCATCTAATCTTCAGCATTCTTCTGTAGCACCACATTTCGGAAGCTTCTATTCTCTTCTTCTCCAAACTATTATCGTCCATGCTTCACTACCATCCATGTTTTATGCTTTAGAATTATGACTTTTCTGGTGCACGAAAATCTTCTCTGTAGGAACCAACATGGGTACCGGAAACAACGATCGTGTGAAACCCATCTCGCTCTATTCGTCCACGAGACCTAGAAAGCAGTGAATACAGGCTCCTTGACTAGCGAAAGGAATCAGATACAGTTCCGCACTGCCGCCTAATGAACAAAATACGAGAGTGTGGAATATCACACCAGCTGTGTGAAAGAGAAGTCTTCAAAAGTAAAAGTAACTTCAGGCGTGCCCCTGGGAAGTATTGTAGGATCATTACTTTCCACAATATTTATAAATGAACTAGACGTTGGTGTTCCGTGAGGCTTTTTGCGGATGATTCTGTTGTGTACAGAGACGCCGCGACGCTAGAAAATTGTAGGGAAATGCAAGAAGACCCGCGGAGGATTGACGACTGGTGTAGGGAGCGGAAATTGACCCTCAACATAAAAAAATGTAAAGTATTAGATATACATATGCAGAAAGACCCATTATTGTACGATTACACAATATCAGTCCTCCCCCGTTAGCTGAGTGGTCAGCGCGGCGGAGTACCACGCCAAGGGGCCCGGATTCGATTCCCGGCTGGGGCAGGAGATTTTCTCCGCTCAGGGACTGGGTGTTGTGTTGTCCCCATCTCCAACGCGCAAGTCGCCCAATGTGGCCTCGAATGCGGTAAGTACTTGCCCTCGGCGGCCGAACTTCCCCGAATGGGGGACTCCTGGCCCACAATTCTGTACGCTCATTTCCATTTTCACACAATATCAGAACAACCAGTGGAAGCAGTTACTTTCATAAAACACTTACGAGTATGCGTACAGAGCGATTTGAAGTAGAATGACCACATAAAAACTTACTCGTGAGTAAAGCAGATGTCAGACTGATTAATTCGAAGAATCCTCAGGAAAAGTTATCCATCAACGAAGGAGGTAGCTTACAAAACACCCATTCGACCGACAGTTGAGTATTGCCAGTCAGCATGGAATCCTTACTAGACAGTACTGACAGAGGAAATAAAGAATATCCAAAGAAGAGCAGCAGGCTTCGTTATACTCGTAGGTTCATTTAGTAACCGCGAAGGCGCCACGCAGATGCTCAGCCAGTACCAGTGGTATACGCTACAAGAGAGGCGTCCTGCATCACAGAATGGTCACTAGCAGAGTCAGCTTCATCCTACTTACGTCTCACGAAAAGACCATCAAGATAAAGTTAGAGAGCCCACATCGACGCTTACCGGCAATCGTTCATCTCGCGAACCGTACGTGACTGGAACAGGAAAAAACGGGAAGTACACAAAGTACCCCCTGCCACACATCGTTTGGTAGCTTGCGGAGTAAAGGTGTAAAGGCGTTCCCTGTGTGATACATGGTAGAAGCTTTGGTCACGAGTTCCTGGTGTAGTACACAGTGAAGCGTTTGGTTTGCATGTACACCGGTGAGTTGCTTTTCAAAGGACACTTAGTTCCTCGTGCCTCATGAAGATGGCTGGCAGGTGTTTAGTGCGGCTGCAGTCTTGGTGAAACCATTCTGTTTACTGAGTTTATCCGAAGGAATTGTTGATATGCAAGAGTATTCCATTATGTCAACATTGAGGTGTTCGAATTCCACCGCTATATTTCCCTATTTTCCACTAATTTCTTGCTATTATACTTGTTATTAGCTGCGAAAGTGAACATTTGTTTCGCATGGTGTTACAATCGGTTGGCGACCTTACGAATTCATTAGCACCGACTCTCTTTAAAGAATCGAACATTTGTCAATTAATCCAAAAGCATATACAGTCAACTCAGTTACTCTTTCCCTCTGTTTAGTTTATTCAATGATTTGCTTTAAATCGTGTGAGAAACTGAGCTTACATCATGCTGGCATATTCTATTTGTGCTCACGTTTCTTTTTGATGCCAAGGAGTAATGTGTTACTATGTACATTCGATTTTGAATCATTTATGTAATCTAAACTCAAATACTATTTCTCATCTTATCCTTACTGATTCATTTACTGAGTATTTAAGTACTAACTGGAGTAACCTTTTCTCTGTCGCCAGTTCGTGATCGCACTACCTTTGGCTCAGATAACTATTGCATTTTATAAATTTCAAGAAGTATTATGTGTCTCAAATGGTCTCCCCTATTTGTGACAATTCTTATCCCCGCCCTAATGCACGCATTTCAGCCAACAAGGAGGGCTTTGACGACGGATGCTGGTTGGAGAGACGCTGCGCCCGATCCTGCAAACGCGTACTTATTCATATTCCACAAGACATAGTATTACCTCCAGCTGTCTAGCACGACTTGGTAAACCACGCATACTGAAATGTTGCGAACAACAAAAATCCATTCAAACGACTCTAGACCGTACTTTTAGCAGTTATTCACTGTTTCATATTTGGCTATTGTGATTACAGTACGCTTTCTACATTCCTGTGGCAGAGTGATCGGCTGTTAGTTCCTCATTACAGCACTTTAGATACTGTTAGGATCCTGTGACTGACATTTTATGTTCACTACTTTTCAATTGCTGGTACTGTGATTGATATATGTTACGTTGCGCGGATATTGTAACTCTATGCCGCTCACTTAACTTCAGGTACTTTTGTTAGTCAGAATGCTTTTATTAATGTGTTATTCGCATCATTACTGGGATTATTACAAGGGATAGTTTATCTTATCATATCAGAGCACGTTAAGCTTATTTTGCATTAGTAAAACCATTTCTAAACACAGCAGGCACCTTCCAATTAATTACAAATCTCTAGATGAAAAAATTAAAGGTAACTCGAGATAGGTGTAAGAGACATTCACAAATATGTCGTCAGCATGATGCCGTTTTTTTACTGAACGAAAGTATTTCATTTGTACACTATGAGGCACGTTCCGTATCATAGCAGGAGGTCCCGACTGTAACCGCCAGAATATAACGGTCTAGCTCCAACTTTTCTGTTACCTCAGACACGACTTACTGCAAATTCGCCTACATTCTAACAGCCCATGTGTATCGAAATACTACTAAGGTGGAAGATTCTGGTCACGATACGTACAACAGTATTTCTTCACTTACCGCTCTACAGTCATTCATCGTCCCTATCTTAAGGGTGCTTTCAGTTGCCACCGCTCGTCTTCTGGTAATGCCAACAGCTGCAGGAACCTTCGCTCCCTGTAACAGTACAAGATATGAGGTCTCCGTGGTAACTGGAGTTCCTCGCGTTAGTTGTCAATCATGGGTTATGGATTATGACGTCTCAGCTATCTTAAAACTCAGTTTAAAACCTCCTTTTATTAACAATACGTCTAATTGCAGCTGTGACCAATTGGCAATGGACGTTGCGTAAAAACGAACACACAGAACATAACAAATTCAGTTAAATCTAGTCTTCCATCCGTTTTCTTCATTTCCAATGTACAACTCAGAAGTGAAAAATGGTACATAGGTGATAAGTCGCGGCAATTCACTTAAAGAAATATGCACGTCTTTGTCCGGAAAACAAAATGAACTCCAGCCTTACTACTCGTCTCTAGAGAGACACCAACGAACACAAATCCCGATGAGAAAAATAAAGAATGAGAAAGAAAATGAGATGTGGGGGAGAGAAGGGAGTAATGAAAAATAGCATTCTGAGCGGAGGACGAGTTAAGCATATGAATGGGCTGTGAAAAGAAATGTTGATTCGGCCTAAGAGCCTGTAATGGTAGTGGCTAGATCCTGTCATGGGAGTCTCGAACCATAAGTGGAACGGTGAGCTGCATACTGGGACTCCCATGGACAGGTACAGACGTAGAGCAACAAAAGGAGTAGCTTGCATGGTAGTCTGACGAGGCTGTGTCAAGAAAAACCCTTAAGCTGCATAGCAGTGACATACGAACGTCTGACCTCGAAAGATGTAGTGAACATCGATGGCGGCACTTCCGTTTGGCCTTAGCTGTTCATCGTATTATAAGAAGAAAAATGTTCCAGCATTTCTCTAGAATTTTCGTGTCTTGGAAAGGTTTTTCCTTTGTCAACATTTTTGGGAAGACACTTATTTGGCAGAAAGTCCTCTGTGCTCCGAGATTCATCGGGACTTAAAACCTTAACACAAAACTCAGATTCTGAGTCATGTGTACAGACATCTTAGTCAATTCTAAAGCAATACTGAAAGACTAATTTCAGTCAGAAAATATTTCCCCTACAACTGTCAGGTCACCATTATGACATTTCAAAATTTGGAATAGAACGATTTCCTGAAGTGATGCATCATTATGCTGATACGCTCTACTTTATCTTACATACTGAGAGCCTACAGTGTTCCACAGAAAGATATCGCTCCTTCCAACAATTTATGAATGGCTGTATAAACAAAGGAGTTCTATCGAGTGATTGCGAAAGTGTCATACCCTGTGGTTTTCAGATTAATATCAGGTAAACTAGTATTAAAAGAGTGTTTAACAGTTGTGTATCATTAGCATGACAGACTAGATGCAGAAAATTGCAAACTCAGATTGTGGGCAGATCCTGAAAGCTAGATAATTTAAGAAATTGTGCTGTGGAGACCTACCGTGGATCTCGTATACTAACCAGTTACAGTATTAAGTCCACTACATAAAATCAATTTTAAATATCATATACTGAGAGAGAAAGAAAATCAACAATCAATGGAGAAAATAATAGACAATCATGATCGCAAAGGAGGATCAGCATAATTTATTCATAAATGAGCACTACAACTTTCTTGAACTACTTGTACACTGTCTGTACAAAACATGAAGACAAATACTGAAAATATCCGAAAAGAAACAGCAAACAGCTCTGAAAACACACTGCAGAACCATGATGAAATAATCGGGAGAGTATGAAAGTGATACCAAATATATCCACCCACAGTGTCCTAAATAACGTTACGGGCCAATACGACCAAACTGCTACTGCATTATACACAAACTGTTGCGTATGTATGAGCTCAAATAAAAACATGTAAAGATTACAACAGACGATTTCTCGCGTTTTTGGGAGTATCACCTTCCATGGGCTCAAGTCCACAGTACTCCTTAGGCAAACTAATGCGGCAAATGATGAATGAGACTAAGTTATATGGCTTGCCGAGAGAGGAATCATTTCCTGTTGGGCTGTCAACATAAAATCGGCAGTCTTAATGAGTTATTCATTTTTCCATTATGGACATAGTTGAACGCAGCTGTCACAAATATGATTCTATATTTCATATTAGGAAACCATAGCCATTCATTACCAAACATAGCACATTGGTCATTATTTTGACAGAATGCAGTAGAGAAATTGTGCTGATACCACTAATGACTCAAGCTTTTATAACGTACCTTAAATAATAGTTTCTGGAGTGTACCATCAGTCCCCCGTTGTTGGTCTCATGCAGATCTCCACTCTCATACATCTGGTGGAAGTATCTTCGTCTCTGCATAGCATTTGCAAAATATAACCACTGAAACCCATTTACTGGAGTCGAACCTTAATTTCTCGATATCATTTTCATCATTACACAATTCCCTATATTAACAAATTAACTATTCCTTGAAACCTCAAGATGTGTCCCGTCAACAGATCCCTTTTGTAGTCGCGTGGTGCCATAAACTACTCTCCAGACGCCATTCAATATCGCCTATAAGTTATCCGATCTACCCATCTAATAACCAGTTTTCTTACGTAGCGCCACATTTCAAAAGCTTCTATTCTCTTCTTCTTCTTCTTTGAAATGTTTACCGTCCACGTTTCATTTCCATACTAGGCCACATTCCAGACTAAAACTTTCATAAAAGACATCCTAACACTTGCTCGAACAGACCACGGGTGTACTGCCGGTCCGTAGTGTCCAACGGGCACAAAATTTCGGCGATCAGAAATGTCGCCATCGTCAGGTGCGCAGATGAACTGAGCTCCCGATATATAGGATGGGGCCCCTCCACGCCCGCACCAACGTGGTGACCAACACAAAACTTTTACTGTCACCTCCGTAAGCATGTTAGTTTTGAATCAGGCGTCACAGGATGCAGGCTGTGATGTTATCCATGCGTCTGGGTAAGACTACTCATTAACATGGTCCATCAGGAGATAGTAGTGGTCGAAAACGATCGAAGGGTAGCGGTTTTAAGAGCAGAGGAAAAAAAGTGCCAAGGCCAGCGCCAAGGGAAAAAAACCTCTGCGACAGTAGGACGGGTGGTAAGGGCAGTAGCGGCTTGCTAGCTGCGACAGAGCATGCAAGGTGAGGGGGGTTAGCGTGAGGTATCGTGCAACGTTACCTATGTACTGCGTGGTTGTTAGCTGGGGCAGTCCGGTGCTGCGGCTGGGCTCGCTTGTAGTCTCCTGGGCCGGCCGCAGTGGCTTACTCCCTGTAACATAAAAATTCGGCGCGGCAGGGCGGCGACGCTTCTGCGATGAAGACTGGCCTATTGGCTCCTCGACCCCTTGCGGAGCCTAGTCCCGTAGCAGTCGGCGTCGTCAGCGGCTCCTCTGCGGCGGCGGTTGTCTTCTTCTTCTTTGCGCCTCTCACCCGCGCTGCTGCTGGAACAAGAGCTGGGATAGGCGCGCGAACGTCCTTCTGCGAGGACGCAGGAGTGTTCGCAGGTACGACTGCGCTGAGGCCTTGGGCGAAAACTGCTCGCAGTTGCCTCAAGGCCTCTTCCTTCTCTGCAGCCACGGCGGCTGCGAAGGCAGCCCTCTCCGCCGCCATGACGGCTTTGAGGGCTGCTGTGGCCTCCTTCACGGCGGTGCCGAGTTCGAGGCCACATCTCTTCGCAGGAAGGCGAGCTGCGTCCTGGCTACCCGTTTCCGAGCGGCCGTCCCCGCCCCTGGCAGGTGGATCTGCTGCTGCGCCGTTCCTCAGCTGCACCGGGCTGTTCTGCGCCCTACGCCGTTTCCGACGTCGTCTTCTCTTCTGCTGCTGCGTCGGTGCGGCCGCGGCCGCCTCGCCGCCCCCGGCACGGCTGCGGCTTGAGAAAGCCGCACAGCCGCGCCAGCTGGCGACGTGCGGGCCGCCACACCGGACACAAGTCGACAGAGCGTTGCTGCCGCGGTCGCAGGCGCGGCTGTCGTGCTCTCCTGAGCACTTGACGCACCGCGCCGCGTTGCGGCAATACTTCGCAACATGGCCCTCGCCCTGGCACCTGAAGCACTGGGGCTGAGGGTCCATGGCGGTCGGGAGAGCCTCCGTCGTAACCGGGAAGCCCAGCAACTTCCGCAAGTCGAAGATGTCGCTCCCGCCGTCGACCGTTTGCACGGTCACGGCATAGAGCGGCGCCCTCTTCTTGTTGGTTCGGTTGTGCAACCTTGCGGCTGCACTACCAAACCCGGCTCGCAGCAGCCCTTCCCGGACCGCTGCCTCATCACAGCACCAAGGCAACCCCCTGAGGAGTGCCTTAGTCGTCTTCATCCTTCCTACGGGGGCGGGCGGCCGTATTAAATCCCCTCCCCTCGGGAGGCGTTCTCTCCGCGGTCCGCGCCCGCACGTCAGCGGTCGGTGAGACGCTGGCGTCGGCATCTGTGGTGGCGTCGGTGTAATTGCCTCGTCCACCCTAGTCGCCCGTTCGTTTCCTTTGCTGAGCGTCTTTTTACTTAGACTCAATGCTGGTTCCCATGCCCTGCTGAAGTTGTAGGCGCAATCTCGGTTGATGAGTACGTCTCGGGTACGAATTTCGACTGCGGAGAGAACGCCTTGCGAGTTCAAAATGGTTCAAATGGCTCTGAGCACTATGCGACTTAACTGCTGAGATCATCAGTCGCCTAGAACTTAGAACTAATTAAACCTAACTAACCTAAGGACATCACACACATCCATGCCCGAGGCAGGATTCGAACCTGCGACCGTATCGGTCGCTCGGTTCCAGACTGTAGCGCCCAGAACCGCACGGCCACTCCGGCCGGCCGCCTTGCGAGGGGAGGGGATTTAAGATGGCCGCCCGCCCTCAGGAGCTCAGTTCGTCAGCGCACCTGACGATGGCGAAATGTCTGATCGCCGAAATATTGTGCCCGTTGGACACTATGTACCGGCAGTACACCCGTGGACTGTTCGAGCAAGAAATACGCCGGGAGAAACTGAAAAATCACATCATATACCTCTACGGGGAGGAGATGTATCGCAGCACGAAGAAATTCGATAAACTGCGCCACCGAAGGAGCCGTTTGCTGAGTGCTCTTGCTTTTCTGAAGAGATGTCGTGCCGATCAGGTTGTGCCAAACTCTGCTAAGGTCACGCGTCACATCGATTCTGCAGCAGCTAAGAGAATTATGAAGAGTGCTAGCCTCGCCTTGGTTCGTGAGAGGGTACAGTTTACCAGACGCAGCCTTGGTTACAACTCCCAGGAACTACTTAAACTATATCTACAACTAGCCAATCATTTGAATTCCGGGACCTGGGACTGGTTTGATGGTGTTACCTGGGTGAGCGCCGATTCTGCACAGAAGAAGACCTCGGGACGCCAGATATCT